>NC_046966.1:24415842-24423342 GCF_009769545.1 Cyclopterus lumpus
GTGACGACCCCGTGAGGACCCCGAGAGGAACCTGTGACGACCCCGTGAGGACCCCGAGAGGACCCTGTGACGACCCCGTTTGAGGACCCCAAGAGGACCCTGTGACGACCCCGTGAGGACCCCGAGAGGACCCTGTGACGACCCCGTTTGAGGACCCCAAGAGGACCCTGTGACGACCCCGTGAGGACCCCGAGAGGACCCTGTGACGACCCCGTTTGAGGACCCCGAGAGGACCCTGTGACGACCCCGTGAGGACCCCGAGAGGACCCTGTGACGACCCCGTTTGAGGACCCCAAGAGGACCCTGTGACGACCCCGTGAGGACCCCGAGAGGACCCCATTTGAGGGCTTCTTACCGACGCTGTAGGCGGCCATGAGGAAGCCCGCTGAGCCCGCCAGCACCTGGAAATCCTGAGCTTTGGTTTTGTGAACAATCAGACCGATGCGTGAGATCTGAGAGAGAGAGAGAGAGAGAGAGAGAGGGAGGGAGAGAGAGAGAGAGAGACAGAGAGAGGAGGTAAAACATCAGGACCGTTTCATTGTCATCACTCCTCCTGCTGTCATGAATAATATCTGGTGTAGTTTTTTATATTTTTATATATACATATATATATATATATGTATATATATATATAAACATATACTGTATGTACATCCCTGGAGACGCTGTCACAAGAGACAACAGCAAAGTAAACAAATCGCTCAAATTGAGACGACCATCGACTCTTCGGGTTTTGGGGGGGGGGGGGGGGAGGGGGGGGCAACATCCCAAACAGGAGAAGAAGAAGAAGAAGAAGAAGAGAAAGATGGAGGAGGGGGAACAAGTCCCAAGTGAGAAGGAAACAGGAATCATCTTCAAAAGGAGGAGGAGGGGGAAGACTCATGAATAATTGATAAGCTCCCTATTTTGTTTTGCCTATTTGAATTCTCTTTTGTCAATCCAGAGCCGAGCCGTCGGAATCCAAACGAGGCTGGAAACGTTCAAAAGACCTGCACATGAAACCCTGAAGCGTCCGCAGGGACGAACCTGCAGCCTCACACACACACACACACACACACACACACACACACACACACACACACACACACACACACACACTATTTATAAAAGCTCCGCGGTGTCAATCAGTTCCCCGTATCAGTCATTTCAAACACGCGGGGCTGTAATTGATCAGTCAGTCAATAGTTACAGGAGCTCCTGCAGCACTCTATTTTAATAGGGGGGGGTTCGTTAAGCTTTTATTCATAAAACCATTTTTAAAATCTCATTCTTGTCATTAGCCCGCTGTGTGTCGAGGAGAACTTAACCCTCCACTGAAGATTCCTGACTTAACGATCACTAAAATTATTTATTTAAATTGTTCTTTTTTTTCGCCTCGGGGCAACAATGTGGAATATGTGTATTTAAAAAAAAAAAAAAATTAAAGATCTGATCGGGATTTCCCTCTTAATTTTTTTCCAGTCGTTAATATCTATGAACCGTCTCCATCACGGGCAACATTTTATAATTTTGTCCCAACGCTTTTAAAGCGTGACATTTTTCTCGTAACGCAGGTTAATTTAATAAAATGAAAGTAATAAAGAAATCTGAATATGTATTCCTATGAAGAAGCATGAATGTGAGCAAGGAGGCGACATCTTTTAAATTCTTCATCTTAAATCAACACTGCTCGTTTTGGAAATGTCAATTAGCGGCGTTACCGTGACGACCGTGTCATATTCAGGTGGTCACAACCGATTTGAATCTCTCTCAATTCTATTCAATATGCTTTATTGGTATGAATGTTGCAAAGACAGTATTACCAACGCATTGAGACATAACATAACAATTCATATGGATAGATAGGTATCAATAATACTATAACAGAGTAAATAACTACAGTCAATATTCTCTTTCTCTCTCTACTTAAAAACAAGGTCCTCTGTGCTGCATTCAGGGCGTTAAAATAGCTTCTTCATTCATTCAAGTCAGAACGTTAGCTCGCTAGTTAGCTCGCTAGCTAACGTGGACCGTTGGAAGGACGACCATCTTGGACTTTCTTAAAAAACGCAGACGTTTCAGATTGATCCGCAATATAAAACCTGTTTAAAACCCATGCGGTCTAAATGCAGACAGAAAAAATAAGAAAGATTAAAAAAAGAAAGAAAAGAAAGACAACAAAGAGGCTTCGGCTCAACCAGCCGCACGACGTTCGAGGTCAATCGTGAGGTCGATCTTTTCCTCGTAAGCCGGTCCGCACGAAAAAAACACACCGATTTATTTTCTGTGAATATGTACTTAAAGTGACTTTCGGGGGGGCCAAACTATAACACGATTCTCAACTTTTTTTTTTGATAAAGTAATCTACCAAATAGCAGGAAGTGGCTGATCTGTGTTCTGAATAATCGTTCTTGCAACTTCGTCCGCCTTCCTCGAGTTGACCTTTCCCGGCCCTTGTTTTCTGTGTTCGTCCTCTCGCCGCCCACCACCGATCGGGGCCGCCGTGTGCTTGAACTACGCCCACGCCGCCGTCTCCCGGCGAGTGGACGAAACTACCGACGTCTCCCAAATCTGTAAATCCATTTGTGCAGCTTCTCGCAGACACTTCCCACACAGACGGGAAAAGGTACGGAGGGCTCGGCGAGAGCAGACTCCTCTTCGCTTCCCAACAAGTGACCCTGCAACTAAAACCCAGAAGGATAAAAGTACAGACTGTCTTAAGTTGGAGGTTCTTCACCAGACACCACTCTCTGCTCCACTGCATTGAGCGACAACATGGCCGCCTGACGAGCATTGACATTAGCTTGGGTTTCCTTCCGCTCTTTAAACGCGTAATGAGGCATCACATGGACATCTGCAGCTCTGCGTTACACGGATACGGGCTCTTCAAAATAAAACGCCTCCACGGGAAACGACTTAGTTAAGATCAGGGACAAGATTGCGAAATGCTGGGTTTGGTTTATGAAAAACATTGTTAAACACCGAGTTGGGTTTTGGGTGAAAATAACGACAGATTAACACGTTGCTTAAATACGGAGGTTACGTGACAAACAAATCAACTTTGACTTCTTGTTTCATACGAACAGCAAAGAGCAGTTTTGATGTTTGACCCGCCCATCTTTGTGTTTGACACGCCCATCTTGGTGTATGACACGCCCATCTTGATGTTCGACCCGCCCATCTAGATGTTCGACCCGCCCATCTAGATGTTTGACCGGCCCATCTTGTGTTTGGCACGCCCATCTTGATGTTCGACCCGCCCATCTTTGTGTTCGACACGCCCATCTAGATGTTCGACCCGCCCATCTAGATGTTCGACCCGCCCATCTTTGTGTTCGACCCGCCCATCTTGTGTTCGGCACGCCCATCTTGATGTTCGACCCGCCCATTTTGATGTTCGACACGCCCATCTAGATGTTCGAACCGCCCATCTTTGTGTTCGACACGCCCATCTAGATGTTCGACCCGCCCATCTTTGTGTTCGACCCGCCCATCTAGATGTTTGACCGGCCCATCTTTGTGTTTGACACGCCCATCTTGATGTTTGACACGCCCATCTTGATGTTTGACCCGCCCATCTTGGTGTGTGACCCGCCCATCTTGGTGTGTGACCCGCCCATCTTGATGTTTGACACACCCAACTTGATGTTTGACACACCCATCTTGTGTTTGACACACCCATCTTGTGTTTGACACGCCCATCTTGTGTTTGACACGCCCATCTTGATGTTTGACACACCCATCTTGATGTTTGACCCACCCATCTTGTGTTTGACACGCCCATCTTTGTGTTTGACACGCCCATCTAGATGTTTGACCGGCCCATCTTTGTGTTTGACACGCCCATCTTTGTGTTTGACACGCCCATCTTGTGTTTGACACGCCCATCTTGATGTTTGACACACCCATCTTGATGTTTGACCCACCCATCTTGTGTTTGACACGCCCATCTTGTGTTTGACACGCCCATCTTGATGTTTGACACACCCATCTTGATGTTTGACCCACCCATCTTGTGTTTGACACGCCCATCTTTGTGTTTGACACGCCCATCTTGTGTTTGACACGCCCATCTTGATGTTTGACACACCCATCTTGATGTTTGACCCGCCCATCTTTGTGTTTGACACGCCCATCTTGTGTTTGACCCACCCATCTTGTGTTTGACACGCCCATCTTTGTGTTTGACACGCCCATCTTGTGTTTGACATGCCCATCTTGATGTTTGACACACCCATCTTGATGTTTGACCCGCCCATCTTTGTGTTTGACACGCCCATCTTGTGTTTGACACGCCCATCTTGTGTTTGACACGCCCATCTTGGTGTGTGACCCACCCATCTTTGTGTTTGACCCGCCCATCTTGGTGTGTGACCCACCCATCTTTGTGTTCGACCCGCCCATCTAGATGTTTGACCCGCCCATCTAGATGTTTGACCCGCCCATCTTTGTGTTTGACCCGCCCATCTTTGTGTTTGACACGCCCATCTTGGTGTGTGACCCACCCATCTTGTGTTTGACCCGCCCATCTTGTGTTTGACATGCCCATCTTGATGTTTGACACACCCATCTTGATGTTTGACCCGCCCATCTTTGTGTTTGACACGCCCATCTTGTGTTTGACACGCCCATCTTGTGTTTGACACGCCCATCTTGGTGTGTGACCCACCCATCTTTGTGTTTGACCCGCCCATCTTGGTGTGTGACCCACCCATCTTTGTGTTCGACCCGCCCATCTAGATGTTTGACCCGCCCATCTAGATGTTTGACCCGCCCATCTTTGTGTTTGACCCGCCCATCTTTGTGTTTGACACGCCCATCTTGGTGTGTGACCCACCCATCTTGTGTTTGACCCGCCCATCTTGTGTTTGACACGCCCATCTTGTGTTTGACACGTCCATCTTTGTGTTTGACACGCCCATCTTTGTGTTTGACACGCCCATCTTGTGTTTGACACGCCCATCTTGGTGTGTGACCCACCCATCTTTGTGTTTGACCCGCCCATCTTGTGTTTGACCGGTCCATCTTTGTGTTCGACCCGCCCATCTAGATGTTTGACCCGCCCATCTAGATGTTTGACCCGCCCATCTAGATGTTTGACCCGCCCATCTTGGTGTTTGACACGCCCATCTTGGTGTTTGACAGGCCCATCTTGTGTTTGACACGCCCATCTTGTGTTTGACACGCCCATCTTGATGTTTGACCCGCCCATCTAGATGTTTGACCCGCCCATCTTTGTGTTTGACACGCCCATCTTTGTGTTTGACACGCCCATCTTGGTGTGTGACCCACCCATCTTGTGTTTGACCCGCCCATCTTGTGTTTGACACGCCCATCTTTGTGTTTGACACGTTCATCTTTGTGTTTGACACGCCCATCTTGTGTTTGACACACCCATCTTTGTGTTTGACACGTCCATCTTGTGTTTGACACGCCCACCTTGGTGTGTGACCCACCCATCTTTGTGTTTGACCCGCCCATCTTGTGTTTGACCGGTCCATCTTTGTGTTCGACCCGCCCATCTAGATGTTTGACCCGCCCATCTAGATGTTTGACCCGCCCATCTTTGTGTTTGACCCGCCCATCTTTGTGTTTGACACGCCCATCTTGGTGTTTGACACGCCCATCTTGGTGTTTGACACACCCATCTTGTGTTTGACACGTCCATCTTTGTGTTTGACACGCCCATCTTGGTGTTTGACACGCCCATCTTGGTGTTTGACACGCCCATCTTGGTGTTTGACACACCCATCTTGTGTTTGACACGCCCATCTTTGTGTTTGACACGCCCATCTTGTGTTTGACCGGTCCATCTTTGTGTTCGACCCGCCCATCTAGATGTTTGACCCGCCCATCTAGATGTTTGACCCGCCCATCTTTGTGTTTGACCCGCCCATCTTTGTGTTTGACACGCCCATCTTGGTGTTTGACACGCCCATCTTGGTGTTTGACACACCCATCTTGTGTTTGACACGTCCATCTTTGTGTTTGACACGCCCATCTTGGTGTTTGACACGCCCATCTTGGTGTTTGACACGCCCATCTTGGTGTTTGACACACCCATCTTGTGTTTGACACGCCCATCTTTGTGTTTGACACGCCCATCTTGATGTTTGACGCTGTTCCTCCACCTGCATCTGTTTTTGGAGGTTTGCATTGAAAACAGGAAAACAAACAGAAACCGGAGGCTCACGTCTCCTCCGCTGTCCTTCAGGCCCACGATGTTGGGGTGCCGGGACAGCTGCACCACGGCGTCCAGCGGCAGCTCCAGGCCCGTGTTGGCCGGCACGCTGTACAGAACCACCGGCACCGGGCTGCTGTCCGCCACCTGCAGGGGTTCATTCGTTTATAGTAAACGTTTAAACACACAAAACACAAACACACTCGGGTCAGCGGTCACGTGACATGAGGTCAGCTGACCTTTGTGAAGTGCCGGGTCAGAGCGCGGCCGTCCATCTTGCCCTTGTAGAAGCACGGCGTCACCACGAGGACGACGTCCGCGCCGGCCGCCGCCATCTTGTCCGTGAGCTGCACCGTCGCTCTCGTGGCTGATCGGACGAGACAACAAACACTTTATTATTTATTAGATCATTCTGCACGACACCGTCCGTCAAAACAGCTTATTTATTCATTTATTTGATTTGAATTCTAATATTGATTGTGTACGTTCATTTCTGACCGATTTTTACAATCAGAATGATAGAAAAATAAAACGTCTAAAAACTAAACACGCAATAAAAATTAAAAAAAGACAAAACAGCCGTAGTTACATTAGGAAGCATACAAATCCAATATTTTTAAAATGCTTTGATCAGTCAATGAGCATTTTCCACTGTCATAAATCATCCGTTTATTTACGTTTATGAACAAAAAACATCCCTCAGTAAACATTGTAAACATTAGTTTTTGGTCTCAATCTCTAGTTTCAAGTCTTCTTCAATACAGCGTGATGTTCATTTAGTAAATTATGGTCATTTAGAGTCAAACAGACCATAAAGCAGGGTGCGCTTTAGGGGCGGGGCTACAAGGTGATTGACAGGTCGTCGCCAAAGGATATATTCACTCAGACACACCTGACGGAGATCTGCCGAGTGCACCTTTCTAGTTCTATTAAATATTGAATATTAAATTAATTGCTTACGTGTAAACACAATGCTTTGAAGGCTGAAGAAGGAGGAGAAGAATAAAAGAAAAGACGTGGGCTTTAAAACCGAACCTGGATTTAAAACCAGTTCCTCCGTCAGAAAGGCAGACGAGGAGAAGGGAGGTGGGTGGAGCTCCATCTCCACCTCCTCTCACTGTCAACGTGAACTAAACAGAAACTGTTCCGGGCTCCATTCGACTTCAATTATCGGACCATAAAAAAGGATTTTAAGCTCAAACAAGCTTTAAAAAAAAAGTAAAAGCTCAAGGTTGCCAAAAATAAAAATAATAATTATTATTATAAATATAATATAAAATGTATTATTATTAATAATATATCCATTATATTTATAATATAAATATAATATTTTTAGGTTT
>NC_046966.1:24425842-24435842 GCF_009769545.1 Cyclopterus lumpus
AAATGGGGTCAACACAATGAACCAAATGACCCAAAACGACACAAAATGACACAAAGCAACTACAAAGAGACAGAAAACAACTACAAAATGAGGCAAAACAACCAGACATAAATAACAACAAAAGAACAATTAACCCAGTGACACAAAATGACACTAAAGAGACAAACAAACTACAACATGAACAAAAACAAGTACAACGATACACAAAACAACCACAAAGAGACACAAAACAACTACAAAGAGACACAAAACAACTACAGGAGACACAAAACAACTACAAAGAGACACAAAACAACTACAAAGAGACACAAAACATCTACAGGAGACACAAAACAACTACAAGATACACAAAACAACTACAAGAGACACAAAACAACTACAAAGAGACACAAGACACAAAACAACTACAAGATACACAAAACATCTACAGGAGACACAAAACAAAGAGACACAAAACAACTACAAGATACACAAAACATCTACAGGAGACACAAAACAACTACAAGATACACAAAACATCTACAGGAGACACAAAACAACTACAAGATACACAAAACATCTACAGGAGACACAAAACAAAGAGACACAAAACAACTACAAGATACACAAAACAACTACAAGATACACAAAACATCTACAGGAGACACAAAACAACTACAAGATACACAAAACATCTACAGGAGACACAAAACAAAGAGACACAAAACAACTACAAGATACACAAAACATCTACAAGAGACACAAAACAAAGAGACACAAAACAACTACAAAGAGACACAAAACAACTACAAAGAGACACAAAACAACTACAGGAGACACAAGACACAAAACAACTACAAAGAGACACAAAACATCTACAGGAGACACAAAACAACTACAAGATACACAAAACAACTACAAGAGACACAAAACAACTACAAAGAGACACAAGACACAAAACAACTACAAGATACACAAAACATCTACAGGAGACACAAAACAAAGAGACACAAAACAACTACAAGATACACAAAACATCTACAGGAGACACAAAACAACTACAAGATACACAAAACATCTACAGGAGACACAAAACAACTACAAGATACACAAAACATCTACAGGAGACACAAAACAAAGAGACACAAAACAACTACAAGATACACAAAACAACTACAAGATACACAAAACATCTACAGGAGACACAAAACAACTACAAGATACACAAAACATCTACAGGAGACACAAAACAACTACAAGATACACAAAACATCTACAGGAGACACAAAACAAAGAGACACAAAACAACTACAAGATACACAAAACATCTACAAGAGACACAAAACAAAGAGACACAAAACAACTACAAAGAGACACAAAACAACTACAAGATACACAAAACAACTACAAGAGACACAAAACAAAGAGACACAAAACATCTACAAAGAGACACAAAACAACTACAAAGAGACACAAAACAAAGAGACACAAAACCTTTACAAGAGACACAAAACATCTACAAAGAGAAGAGAAATGACTAAAACAAGGTGCAAAACAACCACGGATGTAAACAATAACTAAAAAGACCTAAACAATGGACTCATTTAAATGAAACAACCACATATACAAAGAGATGCTTAACAACAACAAGGAGACACACAAATAAAGCCGGTGCACCGATACCGTAGAACACAAAGAGGCCTTTTGCATCGGCACAATCTTGAGTTAACACTTTAGAAAGAATGGTAAGATTATTTGGGGAATTCAGAAATGGTTGCTGCCTATTCTTAATAAAACCACGTGTTGCATTAACGCTCCTCAGCCTCCGATGGGCGTCGCTCTACTGCCACCGTGTGGAGAACTAAAGTGTCACAGCAAAGGGTCTGAATACTTATGACCAGGTGACATTTCAGTTTTTCTTTTTTAATAAATTTGCAAAAATGTCTACATTTCTGTTTCTTTTCTGTCAAGATGGTGCTGAGTACATTAATGAGAAATAAAATGAACTTTTTTGATTTTAGCAAATGGCTGCAATGAAACAAAGAGTGAAACATTTAAAGGGGTCTGAATACTTTCCATACCCATTGTATTTATATATATTTATATATAAATATTTATATATATGTGGACATTCCTGCACATACTTTAGTGTACTATTGGTCTGAAGCTGTTTCTCATTTCCAGTTAGTTGAACCCCTTTTTAGATTTTTTCAAATTTCGCACAAAGCCACGGAAGTGGTTTGGAAGAACTCGACCAACGTTGTGATGCACTGGAGAACCACTGGATACTGGGAACCAGACTCCATCTCCCAGCATCAGTGTTCGGCCTCGCCAATCCCTTTATTGATCCGTTGGCAGAGAGACACCAGATCACTGTCACCTCGTCAGTTCAGCCTAGAAAATAAATGAAAACAACTCTTCCAGGCACAACAGCCCAAAAGCAGCTGAAAGCCGTCACATCATGTTATTGTACGTGTGCTCCACTCTCAGTCGGGCCTTCAGCAGCTCCTTCAGGACCGGGACCAGGACTAGCAGGACCGGTATAGCGGGACTACCAGGACCGGGACCAGCTCCACACTGCCGCCACTCTGAGTTCGGTTCCCACGCGTCAGACAAATGGACAACTTTGCAGTGCCAGACCAAAAGGTTTACCAGAGTGTGTTCAGTTTTCTTCTTTGCAGAGTATTCTGGACCAAAAAGGAACAAAACAAACCAGAACACCTCCCTGAGACCCTGGAACCACTTTTTAAAAGAGCAAACAGCTCTGAGACGAGGACACTGAACAAAGAGATTACTAGATCTCCACTCTGAGTGCAGAATAAACACCACTCGCCCAGCTCAGGATCAAGGCGCTCTGTACCTCTTCGGAGCTATTGCCCCGTGTACCACCCTCCACTGGAGGTCTGCTGTCCGCCTCCCAACCGGAAGCTTGTACAGAGACCACCAGAAAAGAAAGGCAGCTGGTGGTCTCCGTAAAGAACTCAGTAAATAACTCTGTAAATAACTCTGTAAATAACTCAGTAAATAACTCTGTAAAGAACTCTGTAAAGAACTCAGTAAAGAACTATGTAAAGAACTCTGTAAAGAACTCTGTAAAGAACCCAGTAAAGAACTCTGTAAAGAACGCAGTAAAGAACTCAGTAAAGAACTCTGTAAAGAACTCTGTAAAGAACTTTGTAAAGAACTCTGTAAAGAACTCTGTAAAGAACTCTGTAAAGAACTCAGGAAAGAACTATGTAAAGAACTCTGTAAAGAACTCTTTAAAGAACTCTGTAAAGAACTTTGTAAAGAACTCTGTAAAGAACTTTGTAAAGAACTCTGTAAAGAACTCAGTAAAGAACTCTGTAAAGAACTCAGGAAAGAACTATGTAAAGAACTCTGTAAAGAACTCTGTAAAGAACTCTTTAAAGAACTCTGTAAAGAACTCAGTAATTAACTAAGTAAAGAACTCAGGAAAGAACTCTGTAAAGAACTCTGTAAAGAACTTTGTAAAGAACTCAGGAAAGAACTAAGTAAAGAACTCTGTAAAGAACTCTTTAAAGAACTCTGTAAAGAACTCAGTAATTAACTAAGTAAAGAACTAAGGAAAGAACTTTGTAAAGAACTCAGGAAAGAACTCAGTAAAGAACTCAGTAAAGAACTAAGTAAAGAACTCTGTAAAGAACTCTGTAAAGAACTCTGTAAAGAACTCAGTAAATAACTCAGTAAAGAACTAAGTAAAGAACTCAGTAAAGAACTCTGTAAAGAACTCAGGAAAGAACTCAGGAAAGAACTCTGTAAAGAACTAAGTAAAGAACTCAGTAAAGAACTCAGGAAAGAACTCAGGAAAGCTCAGTAAACCAGAACAAGTCTAGCAGTGAGTTTGTGCCAAAGAGTCGAGGCAACAACGTTATATATATCACATATATCATCTGCATAAGCAGATACAGGAGGAGGGCGATCCAGACTGGAGGACCCCGGCAGTGAGAGACCTCTGAACCTGGAACAGGGCATCCCTGTCTTAGCCCTCGCTGTACAGGGAGGGGACAGGATAGACCTGTACAGCACTTTTCTAGTCTTCCGACCACTCAAAGCACTTTAACACTACATGACATCAATCACTCATTCACAAGCTGATGGGAGGAGCTAAGGTTCCACCTGCACATCAGGACTAACATTCACACACCGTAGAGCTACGGGAGACACTTTGGGATTAAGTGTCTTGCCCAAGGACACATCGACATGGGCTAGTGGAGCCGGGGATCGAACCGCCGATCCTCTGATTGAAGGACCCTGTTCACCACTGAGCCACAGTCGCCCCACAAGAGGAGAGGAGAGACAAGATAAGATATGATAAGATGCCATAAAATGCTATAAGATGTATTAAGTTGCGTTAAGTTGCGTTTAGATGCAACAAGATACGATGGAACAAGATAAGATGGAACAAGATACGATGGAACAAGATAAGATGGAACAAGATAAGATGGAACAAGATAAGATGGAACAAGATAAGATGCAACAAGATAAGATGGAACAAGATAAGATGGAACAAGATACGATGGAACAAGATACGATGGAACAAGATAAGATGGAACAAGATAAAATGGAACAAGATAAGATGGAACAAGATAAGATGGAACAAGATAAGATGGAACAAGATAAGATGCAACAAGATAAGATGGAACAAGATAAGATGGAACAAGATAAGATGGAACAACATAAGATGCAACAAGATAAGATGGAACAAGATAAGATGGAACAAGTTACGATGGAACAAGATACGATGGAACAAGATAAGATGGAACAAGATACGATGGAGCAAGATACGATGGAACAAGATAAGATGGAACAAGATAAGATGGAACAAGATAAGATGGAACAAGATAAGATGCAACAAGATAAGATGGAACAAGATAAGATGGAACAAGATACGATGGAACAAGATACGATGGAACAAGATAAGATGGAACAAGATAAGATGGAACAAGATAAGATGGAACAAGATAAGATGCAACAAGATAAGATGGAACAAGATAAGATGGAACAAGATAAGATGGAACAACATAAGATGCAACAAGATAAGATGGAACAAGATAAGATGGAACAAGATACGATGGAACAAGATAAGATGGAACAAGATACGATGGAGCAAGATACGATGGAACAAGATAAGATGGAACAAGATAAGATGGAACAAGATAAGATGGAACAAGATAAGATGCAACAAGATAAGATGGAACAAGATAAGATGGAACAAGATACGATGGAACAAGATACGATGGAACAAGATAAGATGGAACAAGATAAGATGGAACAAGATAAGATGGAACAAGATAAGATGGAACAAGATACGATGGAGCAAGATAAGATGGAACAAGATACGATGGAGCAAGATACGATGGAACAAGATAAGATGGAACAAGATAAGATGGAACAAGATAAGATGGAACAAGATAAGATGCAACAAGATAAGATGGAACAAGATAAGATGGAACAAGATACGATGGAACAAGATAAGATGGAACAAGATACGATGGAGCAAGATACGATGGAACAAGATAAGATGGAACAAGATAAGATGGAACAAGATAAGATGGAACAAGATAAGATGCAACAAGATAAGATGGAACAAGATAAGATGGAACAAGATACGATGGAACAAGATACGATGGAACAAGATACGATGGAACAAGATAAGATGGAACAAGATAAGATGGAACAAGATAAGATGGAACAAGATAAGATGGAACAAGATAAGATGGAACAAGATAAGATGCAACAAGATAAGATGGAACAAGATAAGATGGAACAAGATAAGATGGAACAAGATAAGATGGAACAACATAAGATGCAACAAGATAAGATGGAACAAGATAAGATGGAACAAGATAAGATGGAACAAGATAAGATGGAACAACATAAGATGGAACAAGATAAGATGCAACAAGATAAGATGGAACAAGATAAGATGGAACAAGATAAGATGGAACAAGATACGATGGAACAAGATAAGATGGAACAACATAAGATGGAACAAGATAAGATGCAACAAGATAAGATGGAACAAGATAAGATGGAACAAGATAAGATGGAACAACATAAGATGGAACAAGATAAGATGGAACAAGATAAGATGCAACAAGATAAGATGGAACAAGATAAGATGGAACAAGATAAGATGCAACAAGATAAGATGGAACAAGATAAGATGCAACAAGATAAGATGGAACAAGATAAGATGGAACAAGATAAGATGGAACAAGATAAGATGCAACAACATAAGATGGAACAAGATAAGATGCAACAAGATAAGATGGAACAAGATAAGATGGAACAACATAAGATGCAACAAGATAAGATGGAACAAGATAAGATGGAACAACATAAGATGGAACAAGATAAGATAGAACAAGATAAGATGGAACAACATAAGATGCAACAAGATAAGATGGAACAAGATACGATGGAACAAGATAAGATGGAACAACATAAGATGGAACAAGATACGATGGAACAAGATAAGATGGAACAAGATAAGATGGAACAACATAAGATGGAACAAGATACGATGGAACAAGATAAGATGGAACAAGATACGATGGAACAAGATAAGATGCAATAAGAAGATAAGATAAAAGGAGATGCAATAAGATAAGGTCACTCTCTATATATTATATTAGCTATTTTATATTTCTGCTTGATTTATGTTTCTGACTTTATGTTTGCTCGTTTGTCTACTTTGCTTGATTGTATGAATTTTATATTTGAGATGAGATACAATTATGTATTTATTATTAAGGGGGGGGGTAGTGGTGCTACAGCTGTAAAGTGAGAAAGAGTGCAAATAAAACCAAATATGATATAATAAAAAATATCAATAAGTTGCACAAATCTTCTTCTATACAACCAGAGGAGTCGCCCCCTGGTGGTCAGGAGAGAGAATGCAGCTTTAACACATGAAGCATAGACTTCTATACAACCAGAGGAGTCGCCCCCTGGTGGTCAGGAGAGAGAATGCAGCTTTAACACATGAAGCATAGACTTCTATACAACTAGAGGAGTCGCCCCCTGGTGGTCAGTAGAGAGAATGCAGCTTTAACACATGAAGCATAGACTTCTATACAACCAGAGGAGTCGCCCCCTGGTGGTCAGTAGAGAGAATGCAGCTTTAACACATGAAGCACAGACTTCTATACAACCAGAGGAGTCGCCCCCTGGTGGTCAGGAGAGAGAATGCAGCTTTAACACATGAAGCATAGACTTCTATACAACTAGAGGAGTCGCCCCCTGGTGGTCAGGAGAGAGAATGCAGCTTTAACACATGAAGTGTAGACTTCTATACAACCAGAGGAGTCGCCCCCTGGTGGTCAGTAGAGAGAATGCAGCTTTAACACATGAAGCATAGACTTCTATACAACCAGAGGAGTCGCCCCCTGGTGGTCAGTAGAGAGAATGCAGCTTTAACACATGAAGCATAGACTTCTATACAACTAGAGGAGTCGCCCCCTGGTGGTCAGGAGAGAGAATGCAGCTTTAACACATGAAGCATGTTGATACACCTCCACCACCTGTGCAGTTATTGAAGATTAGTACTTGTTTTTAATACAAAAGTTAATGAAGTCAGCAGTAAATATATTCACAAACAGCTTTCAGTCCAAATAGTTTGGAGCACTTTTCCAGGAGTCTGAAGGTCAAACAGTTTCATTGAATCCTGAAGCGACATGCAGGAGAATAAACAGCCTAGTTCTGTATATAAGTTATTTATTACCTATTGATTTGACTAAAAGTGCCCTAAGAGAGCAATCAGGTGAATGGATGGATGGATTTAAGACATAAAGCATATAAATACACGTTAATGTCATTGTTCCAATCATTATCTTTGTAACGTAATATATTTTAAAGTAGAAGAATATCCTTAAAACACAAGAAATTCACTACAAATCAGTGAATGAGCTCAATTAACAAAATGTAAACTACGTGTTTCACGGTGAGCTCGAGGCTATTATAAAGTTACGTCACGGCGCAGTGGAGCACGCGCCTCTCTCTCTCTCTCTCTTTAGCAGAGAGCTGCTGGTCCCTCCCTCCCCCCACATGGACCGGAACCACGCAGCGCCACGTGACCCCGCGGCTCGGGACTGAACCAGCCCGCCCCCCCCCCCCCCCTCACACACCGCATCATGGCTGCGGAGGATGCAGCCGCGCGGTCCCGGACCGGAGCCCCGCTCTCCCCCGGGGCTCCGCTCTCTCCCTCCCGGCTGCTGCTGCTCTCCCTGTCCGCCTGCTCGCTGCTCCCCGCGCCGGCGCTCGGCTTGCTCGGCTTCCGCCCGGAGGAGACCGGAGCGGAGCTGTCCGTGGCGGGCGGGGTGCTGAAAGCCACCGAGGGGACCCGCTTCATGCTGCGGGTTTATTACTCCACCTCCCCGCAGAGGCTCAACCGCACCGCGGCCACCCGCGCCAACAACGCCGCGCCCTGGATCGCCTTCATCGAGGAGCCGAGCCCCGGGCGGGAGGGACAAGTTCACCCGAAGCGGAACATGTGCATGGACAAGAACGCCAGGACGTCCGACATCGAGGTGTTGGGCTCTTTCAAGTCTGCGTCCAGCCAGAACTCGGTGCTGGTGGAGCTGCTGGCCAAGGACCTGCGCAGGGGGGAGAAGATCAAGTTCTACTCCATGTGCGCATTCGACGGGTCCAAGTGGGAACACTACCGGACCAGGGACTTCTGGGTGGCCGTGGCGGAGCGCTCCGCCGCCCCTGAGCTCTGGCGGCAGGTGCTGGTCTCCGTCCTGCTGCTCGGGCTGTCCGCGCTGTTCAGCGGGCTGAACCTGAGCCTGCTGGCGCTGGACCCGGTGGAGCTGCAGGTCCTCCAGAACAGCGGCACCGTCAAGGAGCAGAATTACGCGCGGAAGATCGAGTCGGTGCGTCGGCACGGCAACTACGTCCTGTGCACCCTGCTGCTGGGCACCGCCATCATCAACGCCTCGCTCGCCGTGTGGATGTGCCAGATCCTGGGCATGACCTGGCTCTCCACGGTCATCTGCGCCTTCGGCATCTTCTTCATCGGGGAGATCCTGCCGCACTCGGTGGCGTCGCGCCACGGCCTGGCCATCGCCTCCAAGACCATCTGGGTGACGCGGCTGCTGATGGTGCTCTCCTTCCCCGTCTCCTACCCCATCAGCAAACTGCTGGACCTCATCCTCAACCAGGAGATCTCGAACTTCTACACCAGGGAGAAGCTCCTGGAGATGCTGCGCGTGTCCGACCCGTACCACGACCTGGTGAAGGAGGAGCTCAACATCATCCAGGGAGCGCTGGAGCTGCGCAGCAAGACCGTGGAGGACGTGCTGACGCCGCTGACGGACTGCTTCATGCTGGCCTCGGACGTGGTCCTGGACTTCAACACCATGTCGGACATGATGCAGAGCGGCTACACCAGGATCCCGGTGTTCGAGAACGAGCGGTCCAACATCGTGGACGTCCTGTTCGTCAAGGACCTGGCCTTCGTGGACCCGGACGACTGCACCCCGCTGAAGACCATCACCCAGTTCTACAAGCACCCGCTGCACTGCGTCTTCAACGACACCAAGCTGGACGCCATGCTGGAGGAGTTCAAGAAGGGTGAGGGGTGTGTGTGCGTGTGTGTGTGCGTGCGTGCGTGTGTGTGTCACAGAAGTTTACCACATTTGAAAATACTTATACAGCTGATATTATTATCCAGATGAATAACATAATAGTAATCATTATTTATATACAAAATATATAAAATGCAGCCATTTGCTAAAATGCACCACAGGTACTTAAATAATAATTATGATAACTTTTAATAACTAAGTTTTAAAAACAGAGTTTAGGAAGTGCTTTGACACAGAAAGCTCAACAGTGAGATAAAACGCTGTAAAACAATTTGAAAATGATTATTATTATTATTGACACAAAAGTCAAATGGTAATAATAATAATATCCACATCACGCTGGAGTGAAGAAGACTTGAAACTAGAGATTGAGACCATAAACTCATGTTTACAATGTTTACTGAGGGAAT
>NC_046966.1:24440842-24460842 GCF_009769545.1 Cyclopterus lumpus
CGTTACGTTGTGGCGTTACGTTGTGGCGTTACGTTGTGGCGTTACGTTGTGGCGTTACGTTGTGGTGTTACGTTGTGTCGTTACGTTGCTGCGTTACGTTGCTGCGTTACGTTGTGGCGATACGTTGTGGCGTTACGTTGTTGCGTTACGTTGTTGCGTTACGTTGTTGCGTTACGTTGTTGCGTTACGTTGTTGCGTTACGTTGTTGCGTTACGTTGTTGCGTTACGTTGCTGCGTTACGTTGCTGCGTTACGTTGCTGCGTTACGTTGCTGCGTTACGTTGTTGCGTTACGTTGTTGCGTTACGGTTCACAGCGTTAACTGCAGCGAGATTCAAGGTCGATCTGAAACCAATCTCTGAAACTTATTTTGGGTTAAGAAGCGTTAACATTAATTGCATCCTACGGTTTTCAGAAATGCCACGTTGGCATGTTCTTAGACACAGAGTCAAACATCCTTCCGACCCTTAATATTACCCACAATCCTCTATTCCTGTGTGTCAGATTACCCGGGGCCACTACCAGAATGCTGTGACAGCCACCCGGATGGACAGCTCCCCTCAGACGCCTGATGCCGACGCTTGTCTGGCAGGAGGCGCCACCCCCACACCGGAGGCCCCGGCGGCAGAGCACGGCGCCTCGCGGATGCACACCCTCATGCCCCCACCCAGGGAGACCGGCCGGCCCAACTCGGCCCGAACCCGAGGACAGCAGTCCGGCGTCCCGCACAGCACCTCGCTGCTGAACGAGAAGAATCGTATCGTCCGTGAGTATCCTCGACAGACAGGAATCTACTATTCTGGACTTCAGACTGGAATAAATAAGAGACAAACAGATAAATATATATATATATATATAAAATAAAAGTTAGGAGTCGCCCCCTGGTGGTCAGGAGAGAGAATGCAGCTTTAACACATGAAGGATAGACTTCTATACAACCAGAGGAGTCGCCCCCTGGTGGTCAGGAGAGAGAATGCAGCTTTAACACATGAAGGATAGACTTCTATACAACCAGAGGAGTCGCCCCCTGGTGGTCAGGAGAGAGAATGCAGCTTTAATACATGAAGCATACACTTCTATACAACCAGAGGAGTCGCCCCCTGGTGGTCAGGAGAGAGAATGCAGCTTTAACACATGAAGCATAGACTTCTATACAACCAGAGGAGTCGCCCCCTGGTGGTCAGGAGAGAGAATGCAGCTTTAACACATGAAGCATAGACTTCTATACAACCAGAGGAGTGGCCCTGTGTGTTTCTATGTTTATGTGTGTTTATGTTTTTTTATGTGTTCATGTATGTTTGTGTGTTTATGTGTGTTTATGTGTTTATGTGTGTTTATGTGTGTTTATGTGTTTATGTGTGTTTATGTGTGTTTATGTGTGTTTATGTGTGTTTATGTATGTTTATGTGTGTTTATGTGTGTTTATGTGTTTATGTGTGTTTATGTGTGTTTATGTGTGTTTAGGTATGTTTATGTGTTTATGTGTGTTTATGTGTGTTTATGTGTTTATGTGTGTTTATGTGTGTTTATGTGTGTTTATGTGTGTTTATGTGTTTATGTGTGTTTATGTGTTTATGTGTGTTTATGTGTTTATGTGTGTTTATGTGTTTATGTGTTTATGTGTGTTTATGTGTTTATGTGTGTTTATGTGTGTTTATGTGTTTATGTGTGTTTATGTGTTTATGTGTGTTTATGTGTTTATGTGTGTTTATGTGTTTATGTGTTTATGTGTGTTTGTGTTTATGTGTTTATGTGTGTTTATGTGTGTTTATGTGTGTTTATGTGTTTATGTGTGTGTTTCCGCTGCAGGCAGCAAGTCCGATGGACAGAAGAGTCCCAGCGACTCAGTGTTTCTCCGGCTGGAGGAGATCCCTTACATCAGGGAGACCGACGCTCACACTGGTACGACCGCTTCCTGCTAGCTGCTCCTTTAATACACTAATAATATAATAATAATAATACACAGACGTAAACCAAACGTGATGATAATATCCAAAGATAACAGTGAACGGTTTCAAGTTTTAATGGTTAAAATAATTTAAAATCTCATCTCGTCATCATTGACAGGGACCTGACTCTCTCTCTCTCTCTCTCAGACATGGCCTCCGTTCCCATGGAAACGGACACGTCTCCTTTCATCAGCAGCCTGTCCCTGAGCGGCTCGGAGGAAACGCTGGGCAAGAAACTCCTGCTGAAACTCAGTCAGTCTCTCACACACAAGCCTGGTATTCACCAACCCCCCTCTCTCTCTCTCTCTCTCTCTCTCTCTCTCTCTCTCTCTCTCTCTCTCTCTCTCTCTCTCTCTCTCTCTCTCTCTCTCTCTCTCTCTCTCTCTCTCTCTCTCTCTCTCTCTCTCTCTCTCTCTCTCTCTCTCTCTCTCTCTCTCTCTCTCTCTCTCTCTCTCCTGCTTTGCTTTGATTAGCATGCAAACTCGACCCTCGCGATCACGCCTCCCACTCAAACATACATTAGTGATCTGGACTGCTTTGTATTCTCGTGACGTTTCCCAGACGGCGCTATACGAACCAAAAGCTTATCGAGGGTTTTGCTTCCTTACTGTCTTTCTTGATTTTTATGTATTTTAGTTTGGTATTAAAAAATCACCCCCGATGGGGAATTACAACTCATCATGTTTCATTTATTATTTGCAATGGAGATGTGTTCAAGTTGCCCAACAGAAACCAAACTAGCTCCCAAAATGACCAAAATTAGAGAACAAGTTCCACGTTAACGCTTCAAAAACATACTTGTTTTAAACTTACTTTTCTCTCCTCAGGCCACAAGAAGAGGAAAAAATCCCGCGAAGGAGAAAAGACGCCGGAGGACATTTCTGAACAGCCGCTGGTGAAAACCTAGCGGTCGTGAGACGGAGCTGAACCTGAACACACCGTCAGCCGACGGTCCTGCAAGTTGTTCGTTGAAGAACCGACGTTGTGGTCGAACTACCGCTATCAGAGTTTTATCTGAGAACAACACACACACACACACACACACACACACACACACACATACATACATACCCTCGTGGACCCATCACCAGGAATGTAACGAACACACGGATGGAAGACGCCATTTTATTGGCAATAAAACCGTAGCTTCTCACCTTCACAGGTTGTTCATGTCGCTGCTTGTATATTGAGGAATGACGATGTCGAACAACCACTAGTGTTTACAGCCTCCTCGTGGGATCACCACTCCAATGGAGCGGGTTGGAACAACGGATGGAAGACACCAAAGATGTTGCTGTTTTTGTACATATTGCTCCAGATGTGTTTTGAAAAGTCGCCTTTTTAGATTTTTGTTGTTGGAATAGTGAGGAGAGGTCCCGCCCCCCTCCGGAGTCCCGTGGGACCTTGTTTCGGGAAAATAAAATAAACAGAGAGAGGAATATTTTTTTGGGCCATGAATTACACGTCAATTTAAAAAGATAGTTTTGCAAGTCAAGAAAAGTTGCAGCATTTAGTTTTGTGTGGAAACGCTCATTGAGATGCGCCTCTACTGTCCACCAGGGGGCGACTCCTCTGGTTGTATAGAAGTCTATGCTTCACGTGTTAAAGCTGCATTCTCTCTCCTGACCACCAGGGGGTGACTCCTCTGGTTGTATAGAAGTCTATGCTTCATGTGTTAAAGCTGCATTCTCTCTGACCACCAGGGGGCGACTCCCCTGGTTGTATAGAAGTCTATGCTTCATGTGTTAAAGCTGCATTCTCTCTACTGACCACCAGGGGGTGACTCCTCTGGTTGTATAGAAGTCTATACTTCATGTGTTAAAGCTGCATTCTCTCTGACCACCAGGGGGCGACTCCCCTGGTTGTATAGAAGTCTATGCTTCATGTGTTAAAGCTGCATTCTCTCTACTGACCACCAGGGGGTGACTCCTCTGGTTGTATAGAAGTCTATGCTTCATGTGTTAAAGCTGCATTCTCTCTGACCACCAGGGGGCGACTCCCCTGGTTGTATAGAAGTCTATGCTTCATGTGTTAAAGCTGCATTCTCTCTACTGACCACCAGGGGGTGACTCCTCTGGTTGTATAGAAGTCTATACTTCATGTGTTAAAGCTGCATTCTCTCTGACCACCAGGGGGCGACTCCTCTGGTTGTATAGAAGTCTATGCTTCATGTGTTAAAGCTGCATTCTCTCTACTGACCACCAGGGGGCGACTCCTCTGGTTGTATAGAAGTCTATGCTTCACGTGTTAAAGCTGCATTCTCTCTCCTGACCACCAGGGGGCGACTCCTCTGGTTGTATAGAAGTCTATGCTTCATGTGTTAAAGCTGCATTCTCTCTACTGACCACCAGGGGGTGACTCCTCTGGTTGTATAGAAGTCTATACTTCATGTGTTAAAGCTGCATTCTCTCTGACCACCAGGGGGCGACTCCTCTGGTTGTATAGAAGTCTATGCTTCATGTGTTAAAGCTGCATTCTCTCTACTGACCACCAGGGGGCGACTCCTCTGGTTGTATAGAAGTCTATGCTTCACGTGTTAAAGCTGCATTCTCTCTCCTGACCACCAGGGGGCGACTCCTCTGGTTGTATAGAAGTCTATGCTTCACGTGTTAAAGCTGCATTCTCTCTCCTGACCACCAGGGGGCGACTCCTCTGGTTGTATAGAAGTCTATGCTTCACTAGTTAAAGCTGCATTCTCTCTCCTGACCACCAGGGGGCGACTCCTCTGGTTGATGATGTTTATTTAGTCAATTCTGGTCATTTAGTCAAATAAAAAGCGTTTGGGGGTGTTCGGACTCCTTCCTGCAGACCAAACTATCTGATGTCTGAAACCTTTCTCAATGGAATCATTACTGACCTGCATTTTTTTTTTTTAAAAGCCGGTAGAATTTGAGAAGTGGAATATTTCCCAGAATCACTGAATATTCTTTTCGGGGACACATTTCCTTTGCTGCCCTGCTGCATGGATTTGAATGTGATATTTCGGGGTTATTTAATGGGTTTTACCTTTTGAATGCAAATCGAGCCTCGGAGCTTCAAATCGAGGTGAATTCCTCTTTAAGACATTTTTAAAAAAAAACACTTTAAATGCAATTGTCGTCGAATCGAACGACTTCTGCAGATCGTGGAGGAGGAAGAGTCTTTTAATTTTTTTAGTCATTACAACGCTGATAAAATGGCTGCATTCCAATTAGCTTGTGTTCTCGGTACTCGCACAACTGACTTTTTTTCCCCGTTGGAAATAAAAATACAAATAAAAAAGTCACCGAGCAGAGATACGAGATATATATTGTATATATATATATATATATATATATATATATATATATATATATATATATATATATATCGAGGGGATTGTGTAACGGTCACTTTTTGTCACTTTAGGACAAATCAATAATGAATTATTGTACATACGTGGCTTTCAATGGCTTGGTTTTCAAGTGTGAAATTCTATTAAATTGAAAAGAAATCAAAATAAATGTTTTCGGAACTCTCCGTAAAATGTTAGTTTGGTGATTTATGTCTGATAGTCTTCACCCGATTAAATATAATATTATATATCAGGCTCTTTGTGCCAGTAAAAGTATTTAAATGTTACAGTTTAGATTCTTCTCGGTTGCAACCGCGGCTTTTATGATCTTCCTGTGTTTGTCTCCACGGGGACGGAGAGAATGAGGCACTGCAGCACAGAGGAGGAGGAGGAGGGGGAGGAGGAGGAAGAGGAGGAGTAGGAGGGAGAGGAGGAGGAAGAACAGGAGGATGAGGGGGGAGAGGAGGAGAAGGAAGAGGAGGAGGAGGAGGAGGAAGAACAGGAGGATGAGGGGGGAGAGGAGGAAAAGGAAGAGGAGGAGGAGGAGGAGGAAGAACAGGAGGATGAGGGGGGAGAGGAGAAGGAGGAGGAGGAGGGAGAGGAGGAGGAGGAAGAACAGGAGGGAGAGGAGGAGGAGGAGGAGGAGGGAGAGGAGGGAGAGGAGGAAGAACAGGAGGATGAGGGGGGAGAGGAGGAGAAGGAAGAGGAGGGAGAGGAGGAGGAAGAGGAGGGAGAGGAGGAGGAGGAGGAAGAACAGGAGGATGAGGGGGGAGAGGAGGAGAAGGAGGAGGAGGAGGAGGAAGAACAGGAGGGAGAGGAGGAGGAGGAGGAGGGAGAGGAGGAGGAGGAGGAAGAACAGGAGGATGAGGGGGGAGAGGAGGAGAAGGAAGAGGAGGAGGATGAGGAGGGAGAGGAGGAGGAAGAACAGGAGGAGGGAGAGGAGGAGGAGGGAGAACAGGAGGAGGGAGAGGAGGAGGAAGAACAGGAGGAGGAGGGAGAGGAGGAGGAGGGGGAGGAGGAAGAGGAGGAAGAACAGGAGGAGGAGGGAGAGGAGGAGGAAGGGGGAGAGGGAGGAAGAACAGGAGGAGGAGGAGGGAGAGGAAGAGGAGGAGGGAGAACAGGAGGAGGAGAAGGAGGGGGAGGAGGAGGAGGGAGAACAGGAGGAGGAGGAGGAGAAGGGAGAGGAAGAGGAGGAAGAACAGGAGGAGGAGGAAGAACAGGAGGAGCAGGAAGAGGAGGAGGAGGAGAAGGCGGAGGAGGAGTAGGAAGAGGAGGAGGAGGAGAAGGCGGAAGAGGAGAAGAAGATGCAGATCGGGGTCTGAAGTCTCCGATGTTGGCCGGTCCAACAGCATTAAGGAGCAACGAGTTTCATTGGAGGTTTTAAAAGGTCTGACATTCATCTGTAAGATCTTATTAAATACTGCTCATGATAAATAAATAAGCATATTTATATATAATATATATGAGATGGACCCCTAGCAGACTGGGGGAGGATGCTCTGTAACTCAGCTCATTGGCTCATGTGACAGGGGGGGGGGGGGCAGCACACTCAAACCTGCTGAGTCACTTTGCTGCATTGAAGCGACCAATCAGCTTCGTCCTTTGGGGTCAAACACGTGACGATAAATGATTTATTTTATGCTGGAGATGCATTTGATCTTTTGTACATTCACTATATAACTATGGATATATATTATTTGTATTTCTTATATACAATATATTTTTTATTACTATATCAACTCCATAACTAGAGGACAAGATATTTCCTCAGTTAAAAGTCAGCAGACTCGACGGAAATTCATGATATATTATAGTAAAAAGATTAATATAATTAATATGTTTTTTCTAATATTGTTTTAGTTTGTTTATTTAAAAAATAAAAGAATCTTTACATATTAGGCTTCAGCTTTCCAACAATTCTCACACATTATGTCGATATTTTAGAAACTGTAAAAAAAACCTGGGGAGGAAATAACCAGACAGAAAAATAAAAAAAACTTGGTTCCTGTGTTTAATAATTTATTACAGTATGATGAATACCGGCGTGTGACATCACAAACACCACGTGATGGGAGGGTGGTCACATGACACGACTTCACATACACAGGAGAGGCCTTCTGTAACACGATAAGGGCACTGCGGGGCGAGAGAGAGGGAGAGAGAGAGGGGGCACAAGGTCGTTCTGTGACCTTCAGCATAACGATGCCATTAATAAATACACACTGTAAAATGGTCAATCCTGATGGCCGTTTAAAAATAAAAAGTGAGTTTTTTTTGGGGGGCCCCGGTGTGCTTAAGTAAAAGCACCTGTAACCGTGACGACGTCTATTCACGTCAACCTGCTTCTTATATATTAATTTGTTAAATGCTACACATTAATCCAGTGTTTTTTTATGACATTCAGGAAGCAAAAAAATAAAAAATGTAAGTGACCAGTGTGTGTGTGTGTGTGTGTGGGGGGGGGGGGGGGGCATAAGACGATGTCGCACCACCTTCCTGGGTCAGACCTCCTCACCGTATGAGGGGCGGAGCTCCGGCCGTTCAATTGAATTATTCCAAGTTTCTGTTTAAAAGACATTTCTAAGTGTTTTGTTTTCTCTAAAAAAAAAAAAAAAAATCGGAAAAGGTTTGTTTCCATGACGACCAGACACGATTCGTAGAGCGCAAAAAGAAATAGCGTTTGACCTTTATAGCTTCAAACGTGGTGCGTTCAAGTGTTCCTAAAATAAATAAAAATCATTGCACCTCCCGAAGGTTAATGAGGGGGAGGGGAAGAAGGGGGGGGGGGGGGGGGGGGGGGGGGGGGGCAATGGCACAGACGTGGTGATACTTCCTGGAGGAAGGAGGCAGGACGGAGGCCATCACTGGACCTTGGTGACGGCGTCGTGGATGGACTGGGCGACGTAGTCGATGTTCTTGGTGGTCAGGCCGCACATGTTGATGCGGCCGCTCGCCATCAGGTACACGTGCTTCTCTTTGATCATGTACTCCACCTGTTTGGCTGGAGACGCACAACACGGCAGGCGGTTCACACAACAGACTCACACGGCGGACATGTTTTTGGGGGTTTCTGGGATTCTCCGACCTCTCTACGTTAGCCAGCTAGTTAGCGCGAGTTTGGCTAACGTACAACGTGTCCATGAAGAATGTGACTCACAGTAATGTTACATTTGAACAGAGATTTTATATATATATATATATATATATATATATATATATATATATATATATATATATATATATATATATATATATATATATATATATATACATATATGTTACATTTGAACAGAGATTATATATATATATATATATATATATATATATATATATATATATATATATGTATAATTATAATAAACACAAACATTACATATAATACATATATATATATATATATATATATGATAATCTATTATTTTAAATATGTATATAATAATCACACTCACGGTTCAGGCCGGTGAAGCTGAACATGCCGATCTGCTGGGTGATGTGGTCCCAGGTCCCCGGGGTGCCTTGAGCCTGCAGCTTGGCCTTCAGCTGATCCCTCATCAGCAGGACGCGCTCTGCCATGGTCTTCACGTTGCCCTTCCTGCACCGAAGGGGGGGGGGGGGGGGGGGGGGGGGGAAGTTCATGAGGACGTTCTCAAAACTGCAGCTTAAATATTTTACAGGAATGTTGTAAAATATTTATGTGCACTTAACAAGGGGGGGGGGGGGGGCACGACCATTTCATAACACGCCATGAACCATAACGTGTTTTTGCATTACTTGTGTGCAAGTTTTGCAAATAGCAGAATAACACAGTTGTGTCATAAATCATTAACATTTTTATTCATTCATATTTTGTAATTATTTTTCAAAGAAATTGGAAAAAATAGAATTTTTATATATATCTGACATTTTTGTGGCCACAATGTTTAGAAAACAGAACTTTATGTTTTTTTTTACTGTATTTGATTAAAGTAGGGTTAATATGGAGCGACTTTATTTTTTAGAGACTTTTTTTCACGTCGCACTAAATAAAATACGTAATTTATGAAAACCTACTTTTTTTACGTCTCTTTTGAGAAAGATTGATTTAAAATCATTATTCTGTATGAATTCGGTGCCCCGTTAACGCCCTTCTTCTTCTTCTTCTTCTTCTTCTTCTTTGGACCGTACCATTCGGCGAAGAGCTCGGGGGAGTTGAGGGTCTTGCTGACGATGCGGGCGCCCTGGGACGGCGGGTTGGACCACGTCGTCCTCACGATCTTCTCCATCTGGGACAGGATGCGGGACAAGTTCTCTCCGTCCTGGGCGACCACGGTCAGGTTGCCGACTCTCTCGTCTGGTGAAATAAAAAAAGATATAATAACAATAACAATGTGCACACGGTGGATTCTTCTCGTCTTCATTCCGGTGCACTCACTGTAAAGGCCGAAGTTTTTGGAGAAGGACTGAGCGACGAAGAGCTCGAAGCCCTCGGAGACAAAGTACCGGATGGCCCAGGCATCTTTATCCAGGTCGCCGGAGGCGAAGCCCTGGTAGGCGGAGTCAAAGAACACAAACAGGCTCCTCCTCTAGAGAGAAAGAAACAGATTTTAATGAAGGAGGAAGAACAGCCTAAAAGGTTCCCGTGACATGAACTGGATGTTGTGGTTCCTTTTTTTACAGGATGTGGGCAGAGATTTGAGTTTAGCCGCGTGGAATAAAGTGACTATGCTGAAATGTCACAATTTCAAGCTTTGCGATGCGTTTGAGGACCCTCGGAAAACCTCTCTCT
This sequence comes from Cyclopterus lumpus, assembly GCF_009769545.1. NCBI lineage: Eukaryota > Metazoa > Chordata > Actinopteri > Perciformes > Cyclopteridae > Cyclopterus > Cyclopterus lumpus. The sequence continues at coordinate 24,450,868 of NC_046966.1, forward strand.
CTCTCTCTCCATATCGCGTTCCTCTCACCTTCATGATCTCGGAGATCTTCTTCCACTCCTCCGGGGTCGGGTCGGTGCCGGTGGGGTTGTGTGCGCAGGCGTGGAGGACGAAGACGGAGCGTTCTGGAGCTTTCTGTTTTTAGGGAAAAAGGATAAAACGACAACAATGAACTTGTGATTAAAGAAAACAACAACAAAAAAACAGTGTTTTGTGTTTAATGATCTAAAATTTTTTTTAAAAAGGTGCAACGTCAGATTATTTGCATTTAAACTGTATTTAAGTGGATGTTTAAAATGGTTATTCAGTCACATCATGGTGACGGGACTTGACTTCTATACAACCAGAGGAGTCGCCCTCTGGTGGTCAGTAGAGAGAATGCAGCTTTAACACGTGAAGCATAGACTTCTATACAACCAGAGGAGTCGCCCCCTGGTGGTCAGGAGAGAGAATGCAGCTTTAACACGTGAAGCATAGACTTCTATACAACCAGAGGAGTCGCCCCCTGGTGGTCAGTAGAGAGAATGCAGCTTTAACACATGAAGCATAGACTTCTATACAACCAGAGGAGTCGCCCCCTGGTGGTCAGGAGAGAGAATGCAGCTATAACACATGAAGCATAGACTTCTATACAACCAGAGGAGTCGCCCCCTGGTGGTCAGTAGAGAGAATGCAGCTTTAACACGTGAAGCATAGACTTCTATACAACCAGAGGAGTTGCCCCCTGGTGGTCAGGAGAGAGAATGCAGCTTTAACACATGAAGCATAGACTTCTATACAACCAGAGGAGTCGCCCCCTGGTGGTCAGGAGAGAGAATGCAGCTTTAACACATGAAGCATAGACTTCTATACAACCAGAGGAGTCGCCCCCTGGTGGTCAGGAGAGAGAATGCAGCTATAACACATGAAGCATAGACTTCTATACAACCAGAGGAGTTGCCCCCTGGTGGTCAGGAGAGAGAATGCAGCTTTCTCCAGCCTCCCCCCCCCTCCCACCTCCAGGTCGTCCAGGAGCCCGTCCAGGTCCAGGCCTCTCTTGGCAGCGTCCCAGTAGTGGTACGGCCGGATGTCTTTGAAGCCGGCATCGGCAAACACACTGTTGTGGTTCTCTGGGAAGAAGAAGAAGAAGAAGAAGAGGCCGATATTTAAAACCTCCGATCTACTTTAAACCTTCGTTACAGTTCCACATGTATCCAGTGACTCGCTCTACTGACCCCAGGTGGGCGCGGAGACGTAGATGGGCGTGGCCGTGTTGTTGACGCCGTTGTACCAACGCCGCAGGAACTCGGCCCCGATCCTCAACGCACCGGTCCCACCCAGAGCCTGGACGCCTCCCACCTGGGACGGGGTGAAAAATGTACAGAATGAAACTCCAGATTTTAAAAAGCACATTACATACGTTGATAATCAGCTGGTGAAGCATAATGAGCGTAACAATAACAGCATTGATAAGATGAGAGAGAACGTCATTGATCCCGAAGCAGAGATCGATCAAATATTACAACAGAAGAAAAATATAAGCATATATGAACAATCCAGTAAGAAGTAATACTGACATTAGTGCAAAATAGAATATCAATAAGGAGTAAAGGTAATTACTTTTTTTTTTTTTTTAAATCACACCATTCAATTAAAAAACAAGAGTAAAATATTAATAATTTGACTACGATTTAAAATATTTATTTGTCTAATTTCACCTGTTTAAAGGGAGGCTGAACTCATCTGGCAAAGAAGGTAAACAAGATATTTTCCCAAAATATAAGATGTACACACACACACACACACACACACACACACACACACACACACACACACACACACACACACACACACACACACACACACACACACACACACACACACACACACACACACACACACACACACACACACACACACACACACACACACACACACACACACACACACACACACACACACACACACACACACACACACACACACACACACACACACACACAGTGTGTATTGTACTCAGACCCAGTGTGTGTGTGTCTCACCCTGTTGTCCTTGATGGCGGCGCTGTCGTCTCCCAGGGCGACCTTGGAGGAAGCGGAGCGGAACTCGGGCAGGCCGAGGATGGGCAGGTACTCGTGGTTCAAGCTGCCGTCCTCCACGATCAGCCGCTCCACCTTCTTCACCACCGGCAGCACCCAGGGCTGGCAGTCATCGGTCCGGTAAGCTGGAGGGGACACGAGGGGAACCAGCACTTTAAACAACAACAACAACAACAACCCTTCACAGAGTGTACATTTTTAGTTTTATCCTCCAGTGTCCAGTAGATCATGTGATCAGGACATCATGATGCACTAGTAACATGCAGTGTTTGTGATGAACTAGAACATATATAATAGATATTAGGGATGAATACATTGAATAAATACATCGTTATTGATTATCAAGATTTATTTATCAACAACACAATTGTCTGCTTTCATGAGAGAATAAAAAACACTATAAATTACTAGAACAAAGTAAAAAGATTCCTAGTATTTTCATGTTGTTTCAGAACAATTGAAATAACAAAAGGGATATGTGTCCGATTGATCATCAATGACCTCCAATTAGTTCAAAGATCTTTTGTGCCGATCTGAACCGTGATATGATCCAGAACGTGAGTTTTATGATCCGCTGCACCGCTATAAACTACTGTGTGTGTGTGTGTGTGTGTGTGTGTTGCACATATGTGACTCCTTAAGAACTCTGTCCTTTGTATCAAATATCCGGCCTTCACCACAGCTGCGGATGCAAAAAGGTCGAACAAGCAGCGCGTCGGTCAGTGAACGCATCTGACTACAAAACAGCCACATGACCAGGACGAGGCTTTCCCTGCACCGATGATTCATCGCCTGCTTTATGGTCTGTTTGAGAAGGAAGCGCCGGAGGGGGCGGAGTCGACTACCCCGAGAGGAGAGGGAGGAGGGCCCGATGGAAGCAGGAAGCTGACCCAGCTAGGACCTACGGATAGTCCTCCACCTGGTCTCAAGAAATCCTCCAACCCCGAAGAGCTCTTGCTGATGTTATCATCGTTGTTTTCTACACGGATTTGAACCGCCAGTCATCAAAAAAAAGGCAAATAACTTGGTGATCCGTCAAACCACAACACCACTAATATGAGCCTGCAAAAGGCAATTACTTAAAGACGACATCAACATGAGCGAGATATACATCCACCCTCATCCTTACTGAATCTATATGAGGACAATTATAGTAGAATAATTGACCTGGAACGATGGTCTACGCTCCTTATTTCAGATGCTACCTATTAGAAATTTCCAAAATCTAGTTTTGATAACCTGGATAAAATAATTTCCAAATTTATCTGGCAAAAAAAAAAGTAAAACATTACAGCTATTCTAAACTAAACGGAGGCCTTAAACTCCCAAACTTAAAATATTACTTCCGGGCTGCACAGATGTGTGGATTCAGAATGGCAAATACACTCGCTGGCTTAATGAGACAAACGTATATGCACCTTCAACACCTAACAATCCAGTTATTTAATGAGGATAACCTCAAGACATTCGAGCAGCTGAAAAAAAAGCTTTTGATCTTCCCAAAACCAGTTTTCTACAGGTTCCTACACTTGAGAACTTTGAGAACACACACCAAGAGTGGGGAAAGCTTGTGAGACGCACGCCTCTAGAAAGGTTTTTAAAAATCGAGATACAGATGAGGAATGAAGATAAGAAAACAATAAGTAAATTATATAACATATTTCTATCTATGAATCTACATAATTTGATGTGTGTTGTTCACTGTACCTGAATATCATGTGTACCAAGACATACAAATGAAAAATTTACAGAAAGCGACTGTATGAAAAAACATATTGTTATGTTGAAAACTAAATGAGCACGACGAGCTTATCAAGTTTTATTCTAGGCTGCCAACACTAGCCTCCTGGCTAATTAAGGCATATTTACGTTAATGTTTACCATGCACTGTCCCTATAAACTGAATTTTAATTTAAAAATATATATATATATATATTGTTTTTAATGTCTGCATTTAAGTTACAAAACCAGTAATCTTCCCAATACCGATACAAAAAAAGATGACAAGTATCAACATGTAAACTGGTGAAGTGGGATATGATGCGTTCAAGGACACACGTGAGACACCGGAATAAAGAGCCTTAGCAAAAGCACCTGCTGTTTATTTCACTTCGAGACAAACTAGTCGACGTGTTTTGAGGGTAAACCGGTGAACCGAGCGACCACAAGGCGAAGCGCTGCTTCCCTTTAATGAAACGTCCTCCGGTGACAGCGTGCGGAGCCGGCGACGCGTTAGCTGCCCTGCTAGCTGGCAGCGGAGGTCAAAGCAAAGCGCTGCTAATATTTGTGACCATAATAACATCATAACACGAAAGGAGGAAGAGGCAAGGAAGCTAGGAAGCTAGGAAGCTATACGAGGCTTTTCTTCTTTTTTTTTTTAAAAACACAAGCCGGCAGCGACACAGTCGCCGGCAAGCTAACTTGGCTCTAGCATTAGCAGCTAGGGGCCGTGAACGTACCTCCGACTCCCAGGTTGACCTTCTGCGGGTGGCTGTCCTCCCGGAAGTCAGCGCTCAGCTTGAAGACCGCGACCGGAGGAGCCTGCGGGACCTCGCTGAAGACGGACATGGCTCTCTTGTGGGTGGGGGGACAAGGCGGAGAGGGTGCTTCAAAGCGACGGGTAGACGGATAGAGAATAACGGGCCTGGGTTCACCTTCACCCCGCTGGTTTCAGGACAGACGAGCGATAGAGGGCGTCAATCCGGCAGCCAATAGGAAGGCGCGTAACGCCGACGTAAGCCTGAGACAGCCAATGAGAGCGTAGCAACAGTTTTCTTTTTTTATATTTGTTATTTTAGTGATATAATGTATATTTTATGTATATAATAATTATATATATTTATACTATATATATATATGGTACAACAACTAACTATACAAATAATTATAATTATAATTATCCATTTAAATAAATATGTATAATATATATATATATATATTTTTGATAATATTTAATATAAGTTATATAATATTTTATATCATATATAATATTTATATAATATATATATTTATGGTTAAAAAAACTATAGTACTATAAAAAAAACTATATGGTAGCTTTTTTGTGCATTTTCTGTTTTAAATCACATGTGTTTACAAAGAGAGCCTACATATTTACACATAAAAATGTATGTGTAAAAATATGTGGCACGTAAATAAGAGTATGATGAATATCTGACAGTGAGTGAAAGCAGCTCTTCGTATCTGCCACTAGAGGACAGTGTGACCCAGCAGAAGGAGCTGCAGAGTCAGAATGACACTTAAAACCTGGTCAAGACATGCTTCATCTGTTTTTACAGATTAAAATCACATTCATACAGTTTAGTCAGTGCCAAAACAAACTAAACAATGTGTTTTACAAAGTAAAAGTTATAATACCGGATAAATGGTCCCGTGCTCAATACTTAAACAATTGTGCAATTTAAAAAAAAAAAAAAAAAAAAAAGATGGAACCCGGAACCGGTGAAGAAAGAAGTGCTCAGATCTTTGACTTAAATAAATAATAACTTAAATACTTTGTCACAAGTAAAAGGGTTGTATTCAAAGCACGAGAGGACCAGGACCAGAACCAGGACTGAGCGGGGCCAGACTGAGAGGTTTCCTAAAGGGACCGTGGTCCTCGTGAACACTACCACTGTGGTCCACAGGGGGCACCAGAACCAACACTACCACTTTAGTCCACAGGGGGAACCAGAACCAACACTACCACTTTAGTCCACAGGGGGCACCAGAACCAACACTACCACTTTAGTCCACAGGGGGCACCAGAACCAACACTACCACTTTAGTCCACAGGGGGCACCAGAACCAACACTACCACTTTAGACCACAAGGGGCGCCAGAACCAACACTACCACTTTAGTCCACAGGGGGCACCAGAACCAACACTACCACTTTAGTCCACAGGGGGCACCAGAACCAACACTACCACTTTAGTCCACAGGGGGCACCAGAACCAACACTACCACTTTAGTCCACAGGGGGCACCAGAACCAACACTACCACTTTAGTCCACAAGGGGCGCCAGAACCAACACTACCACTTTAGTCCACAGGGGGCGTCAGAACCAACACTACCACTTTAGTCCACAAGGGGCACCAGAACCAACACTACCACTTTAGTCCACAAGGGGTGCCAGAACCAACACTACCACTTTAGTCCACAAGGGGCGCCAGAACCAACACTACCACTTTAGTCCACAGGGGGCACCAGAACCAACACTACCACTTTAGTCCACAGGGGGCACCAGAACCAACACTACCACTTTAGTCCACAGGGGGCACCAGAACCAACACTACCACTTTAGTCCACAGGGGGCACCAGAACCAACACTACCACTTTAGTCCACAGGGGGCACCAGAACCAACACTACCACTTTAGTCCACAGGGGGCGCCAGAACCAACACTATCACTTTAGTCCACAGGGGGCACCAGAACCAACACTACCACTTTAGTCCACAAGGGGCGCCAGAACCAACACTACCACTTTAGTCCACAGGGGGCGCCAGAACCAACACGAAATACAAGTTCCTCGAAGCAGATTAAATAAAAATACAAAAGCATTAGCATCGTAATAAAATGAAATTACCTCTCTCCCTCATTCTCTCTCTCTCTCTCTCTTTGTGTATCTTTCCATCTCTCTCTCTCTCCTCTCTCTCATCCCTCCCTCTCTCTCTCTCATCCCTCCCTCTCTCTCTCTCATTCATCCCTCTCTCTCTCTCATCCCCCCTCTCCCTCCCTCTCTCCCTCTCTCTCTCTTGTGTTTGATGAATAGCCTCAGCTTCACTTCTGTATAGAGTACACTTGCAGCCCTCCTGTAGCTAAAGTAGAATGTGTCAGTGAAGTGTAACTGACACACACACACACTCACACTCACACACACACACACACACACACTCACACACACACACACACACACACACACACACACACACACACACACACACACACACACACTCACCTAAACTCTGAAAAAGGTCTAAAATTCTAATTGGTCTTCATGTGGGCAGCAGCAGACACACACACACACAACTACACACACACACACACAACTACACGCACACACACAACTACACACACACACTCCCTCTCTCACTCTGTCTGGATACGAAGAGGCCTCCTCCTCGTCCACCTCCTCCTCCTCCTCCTCCTTCTCTTCCTCCTCTTCCTCCTCCTCCTCCTCCTCCTCCTCCTCCTCATGCTCTCCTGTTCTCCTGCTCTCATGTTCTCCTGTTCTCCTGTTCTCATGCTCTCCTGTTCTCCTGTTCTCCTGTTCTCCTGTTCTCATGTTCTCATGTTCTCCTGTTCTCATGTTCTCATGCTCTCCTGTTCTCCTGCTCTCATGTTCTCCTCCTCCTCCTCCTCCTTATGCTCTCCTGTTCTCCTGCTCTCATGTTCTCCTGCTCGCATGTTCTCCTGTTCTCATGTTCTCATGCTCTCCTGTTCTCCTGCTCTCATGTTCTCCTCCTCCTCCTTATGCTCTCCTGTTCTCCTGTTCTCCTGCTCTCATGTTCTCCTGCTCTCATGTTCTCCTGTTCTCCTGTTCTCATGTTCTCCTGTTCCCCTACATTCCTCATTTCCTCTTCGCTGCTTAATCAAACTTCAACATGTGTTGTTTCCCACTTTCTTTGGTGTCCCTGAAGGCGTCAGTGGGCTTGAACGCCTTCAACCTCCACCAGCAGGAAGGAGCTCTGATACTAATACTCATAATACTACTAATACTCATAATGTATATACTTGAAGTATATGTGGAGTTAAATGTTTAATAAATGTAGAGAAGAAAAATATGAAGTTGCATGAAATGAAAGAAGAAGAAGTAGTAAATAACAAAGTAGTAAATAAACAACTGCATTTGCTCACAACATGTTATAATATATATATATATATATATATTAAATTTGAATTATAGTATTATGTATTTACATGTGTGTAGCACCTTTCATACACAGAAAGTAGCCAAAGCACAGCTGATAAGATAACAAATTAAATTAAATAGGAATATGAACTTCGTGTTGGCCTTTAAAGACCTGCAGTTGGTTTACTCTCCGATACATCGAATAGAATATTCTCACTGCCCCTGAACGCCTCACTCAATGCAGGAGGGAGCGATAATATTAATGAGTGAAGAGAGACCAGATGAAAAACAGCTGCTTGGTCTCAGTCAACACCTGTTGTCCTGCACCAAGGCCCTGTGTGTGTGTGTGTGTGTGTGTGTGTGTGTGTGTGTGTGTGCGAGTGTGTGTGTGTGTGTGTGTGTGTGTGTGATAAGGGCACACAGGGGGCAAAGCACCTGCATAATGACTTTCTACTGTTCCCACCCCTCCAACACACACACACACACACATGCACACACGCACACACACAAACACACACACACACACACACACACACCCTCCAGCCGAAAACCATCTTTCATACTTCCGATGTTTTCATTCCCATGCATGTTTCATGTTTGAGACATCTGAGGACTGAAGAGGAAACTCTTCACACAGTGTGTGTGTGTGTGTGTGTGTGTGTGTGTGTGTGTGTGTGTCGGCCACTGTACGTCTGTGATGAGCTATAATGAGCCTGTGGAGACCGTTCTGTGGCTTGGTGTGTGAGGTGTGGACACGGGGGTGTCATTGGGAGGGGGGTGGAGGAGGAGGGGGGGGATTCATTGTCAGGTCAGTAATTATCAGATTTGCAGAGGCCCCCAGAAGGAGTAAGACAAACAAACACACACACACACACACACACACACACACACACACACACACACACACCTTAACCAGGCCCCCGGGCCAGCCGAGGCGAGGCCGAGAGAGAAGAGCCGTCAGTGGGACGAGTTGACAGGCCTCCCCCCCCCCCCCCCCCCCCCCCCCCAGACGATAGCCAGTGCTGCTCTGACAAGCTGCTTAGTGGGAAATTCAGCCTGCTCATGCTCAGAAACACACATGCAGACACACACTCTGACAAGCACTGACACACACACACACACGCACACTCACATAACACAGACACACACACACGCACACCAACTTAAAAAAGGTTTTGGGTGCCAAAACTGAAAATGCGTTTGCCGTTTAGGAGTAGACCAACGGGCATTATTGTTGTTAGTTGTCATGGTGACCAGGCGGAAACCTCCGGTTCTGAAAAGTAAAGTCTATGCTTCTTGTCTTAAAAGCTGCATTCTCTCTCCTGACCACCAGGGGGCGACTCCTCTGGTTGTATAGAAGTCTATGTTTCATGTCTTAAAAGCTGCATTCTCTCTCCTGACCACCAGGGGGCGACTCCTCTGGTTGTATAGAAGTCTATGCTTCATGTGTTAAAGCTGCATTCTCTCTCCTGACCACCAGGGGGCGACTCCTCTGGTTGTATAGAAGTCTATGCTTCATGTGTTAAAGCTGCATTCTCTCTCCTGACCACCAGGGGGCGACTCCTCTGGTTGTATAGAAGTCTATGCTTCATGTGTTAAAGCTGCATTCTCTCTCCTGACCACCAGGGGGCGACTCCTCTGGTTGTATAGAAGTCTATGCTTCATGTGTTAAGGCTGCATTCTCTCTCCTGACCACCAGGGGGCGACTCCTCTGGTTGTATAGAAGTCTATGCTTCATGTGTTAAAGCTGCATTCTCTCTCCTGACCACCAGGGGGCGACTCCTCTGGTTGTATAGAAGTCTATGCTTCATGTGTTAAAGCTGCATTCTCTCTCCTGACCACCAGGGGGCGACTCCTCTGGTTGTATAGAAGTCTATGCTTCATGTGTTAAAGCTGCATTCTCTCTCCTGACCACCAGGGGGCGACTCCTCTGGTTGTATAGAAGTCTATGCTTCATGTGTTAAAGCTGCATTCTCTCTCCTGACCACCAGGGGGCGACTCCTCTGGTTGTATAGAAGTCTATGCTTCATGTCTTAAAAGCTGCATTC
>NC_046966.1:24465842-24488342 GCF_009769545.1 Cyclopterus lumpus
CGAAGTGAAACCACGAGAGGGAATCAGACAGATTTATTCAAATTATTCTGCATTTCATATCCGACATGCCGTCAATCTGCAGTGAGACGTTGTTATGTGTTTTATTTTCTATGTTTTCCCGATGTGTTTTCATGACTGGGGTGTTTTTCTTTTAATGCATAATGTGCACAAACTGCTTCCGAGGGCACAAATTCTGTAGTAAAAAATAAATATGAATACAATACAATTATAATGACTTTTTAAATGCTAAAAACAAAAAACAAAAGTCCATTTCTATGAAATTAAATATTGCCGAAAAATTCACGATATTATAGATTTTCAGTACTGTACATTAAAGAAATTAACACGCTAATGTAAAAATATTAATTATAATCTCATGTGCAAAGTAAGATAAGATAAGATATTACTTTATTCATCCCCAGGGGGAAATTTCGTGAAGCAGCAGCAAACATGTTTACAATATATACAATACAATAAAATAAAATAGCAGGGCACGACATATTATATTCAAGAATTTAAATAATAAAGGATATGAAAATGTAAAAATGAAATAATAATTGAAAGTGTATACAGTGTATCTAAAGTATAAAGTGACTGTGGTATAAACAATCTTATATAAAGTTACACAAAAGATTAATCACTAATTGATTAATTACAACTGATTATTTGATAATTTTGTGAAAGAAAAGAAGAAAAAAAAGACTTATTAATAGCGTTATTTTGTGTTTTGGCGGCTCTGGCGACCATGAAACGGAGCTCCTGCTTCACACCTGCCGGCTGTCCGGCGCCCCCCGAGGGAGTCCTGCGGTTTCCCACATCCTGCGACAGCTGAGCTCCCAGGTGCCCCGGCTCGGTCCAGGAGAAGCAGGAAGTTGACGGGGAAATGATACATTAAACAGACGGAGCAGCTGAGAGAGAGAATGTAGGGGGGGGGGGGGGGGGTCTGATTCAATGTAGTTCAATATGTCAATGAGGGGCGGTCAGAGGTCAAGGTCCTGGACCAAACAGCAAACCGGGAGCTGGGAGGTGGTTCAGTGTCTCAGGCTGTTTACATCCAGCGTTCTCAGCTTTATTTGTAGATCACAAAATCATGACGTACGTAGTCCACGTGGCCGTGAACCGGGCAGCACAGGGACGCAATACAGAGAGGGGGGTCAAAGGAAAACCTTTAAAACCCAGGAGACCGCTGTGGGTTATCAGTGTGAAAGGAGTCCACGTCACATGGCTATTCATTTTAACACAAAAGACATTCTATTCCTAAACCTAAGTAAGTGGTGTACACACTGCTGGTATAATGGGACCTCAGCTCTCACTTCTCCTCCACATTGCAGTCACTTCGTGGGACATCATGCACCTTAACGGTATTTTGTTATTCCAACGCCAGCTACCAGATCTCCACACGTCACCTCTTTCCTGTGCACACGAGGATCCAGGGTTGCGATGAGAAGACGGGCCTTTTTAATCCGTCAATACTTTCAATGCTTTCCCCAAAGTTCCCTCTGAAAACCTCTGAGTGGCTGCTGAACGACAAATTAGACATCTTTTTATGTATTATTCAACATACCCATCAAAACCATTCAGCGGGCGGTGTTTGCGTTGTATGTTTCTGCAAAACACGGATAGTGTTTGCATTAGTTCAGAGTGACTGAATATATATAAATATAAATATAATATACAACAAACACAGGACGTGTGTAAAACACAAATAAATGTTGACTTAACGCTTGTTACGTAACGTTACTTGAGAAAGTAAGCTAAGGACAGTTGCTATTTATTCATGCTAGTTGTGTTACATTGTTACATAGTTTCGTTACATTGTTGAGTTACATTGTTGCGTTACATTGTTGCGTTACATTGTTGCGTTACATTGTTGAGTTACATTGTTGCGTTACATTGTTGCGTTACATTGTTGCGTTACATTGTTGCGTTACATTGTTGCGTTACATTGTTGCGTTACATTGTTGCGTTACATTGTTGCGTTACATCGTTTTGTTGCATCGCCGCGTTGCATCGTTGCGTTGACTTATTATTTATATTATTATGATTACAATTTAACGTTACATTATGCCGTTACACCGTGACATTGTTACATTGCATTATTACATTACTTTTTTACGTTACATTGTTAAGTTACAGACACCGATCTTTCACCCAAGAGGCCGCTGTTTGTTCTCTACATCTCTACATCTCTACATGTCTACATCTCTACATGTCTACATGTCTACATGTCTACATCTCTACATCTCTACATCTCTACATGTCTACATCTCTACATCTCTGCATGTCTACATGTCTGCATGTCTACATGTCTACATCTCTACATCTCTACATGTCCACATGTCTACATCTCTACATCTCTACATGTCTACATCTCTACATCTCTACATCTCTACATGTCTACATGTCTACATCTCTACATCTCTACATGTCTACATCTCTACATCTCTGCATGTCTACATCTCTACATCTCTACATCTCTACATGTCCACATGTCTACATGTCTACATCTCTACATGTCTACATCTCTACATCTCTACATGTCTACATGTCTACATCTCTACATGTCTACATGTCTACATCTCTACATGTCTACATCTCTACATCTCTACATGTCTACATGTCTACATCTCTACATCTCTACATGTCTACATGTCTACATCTCTACATCTCTACATCTATACATCTATACATGTCTACATGTCTGCATCTCTACATCTCTACATCTCTACATCTCTACATGTCTACATCTCTACATGTCTACATCTCTACATGTCTATATGTCTACATCTCTACATCTCGACATCTCTACATGTCTACATCTCTACATCTCTACATCTCTGCATCTCTACATGTCTGCATGTCTACATGTCTACATCTCTACATCTCTACATGTCTACATGTCTACATGTCTACATGTCTACATCTCTACATGTCTACATCTCTACATCTCTACATCTCTACATGTCTACATGTCTACATCTCTACATGTCTACATCTCTACATCTCTACATCTCTACATGTCTACATCTCTACATCTCTACATGTCTACATGTCTACATGTCTACATCTCTACATGTCTACATCTCTACATCTCTACATCTCTACATGTCTACATCTCTACATCTCTACATGTCTACATCTCTACATCTCTACATCTCTGCATCTCTACATGTCTACATCTCTACATCTCTACATCTCTACATCTCTACATCTCTACATCTCTACATGTCTACATGTCTACATCTCTACATGTCTACATGTCTACATGTCTACATGTCTACATGTCTACATCTCTACATGTCTACATCTCTACATGTCTACATCTCTACATCTCTACATCTCTACATGTCTACATGTCTACATCTCTACATGTCTACATCTCTACATGTCTACATGTCTACATGTCTACATCTCTACATCTCTACATCTCTACATCTCTACATCTCTACATCTCTACATCTCTACATGTCTACATCTCTACATGTCTACATCTCTACATGTCTACATGTCTACATCTCTACATGTCTGCATCTCTACATCTCTACATGTTTACATGTCTACATCTCTACATCTCTACATGTCTACATCTCTACATGTCTACATGTCTACATCTCTACATCTCTACATCTCTACATCTCTACATGTCTACATCTCTACATCTCTACATGTCTACATCTCTACATCTCTACATCTCTACATGTCTACATGTCTACATCTCTACATCTCTACATGTCTACATGTCTACATCTCTACATCTCTACATCTCTACATGTCTACATCTCTACATGTCTACATGTCTACATGTCTACATCTCTACATCTCTACATCTCTACATGTCTACATCTCTACATGTCTACATGTCTACATCTATACATGTCTACATCTCTACATCTCTACATCTCTACATCTCTACATGTCTACATGTCTACATGTCTATATCTCTACATCTCTACATCTCTACATGTCTACATCTCTACATCTCTACATGTCTACATCTCTACATCTCTACATGTCTACATCTCTACATCTCTACATCTCTACATCTCTACATGTCTACATGTCTACATCTCTGCATCTCTACATCTCTACATGTCTACATGTCTACATCTCTACATCTCTACATCTCTACATCTCTACATCTCTACATGTCTACATGTCTACATCTCTACATCTCTACATCTCTACATGTCTACATGTCTACATCTCTACATCTCTACATCTCTACATCTCTACATCTATACATGTCTACATCTCTACATCTCTACATGTCTACATGTCTACATCTCTACATCTCTACATGTCTACATGTCTACATCTCTACATCTCTACATCTCTACATGTCTACATCTCTACATGTCTACATGTCTACATCTCTACATCTCTACATGTCTACATGTCTACATCTCTACATCTCTGCATCTCTACATCTCTACATCTCTACATGTCTACATGTCTACATCTCTGCATCTCTACATGTCTACATCTCTACATGTCTACATCTCTGCATCTCTACATCTCTACATCTCTACATCTCTGCATCTCTGCATCTCTGCATCTCTACATGTCTACATGTCTACATCTCTACATCTCTACATCTCTACATCTCTGCATCTCTGCATCTCTGCATCTCTACATGTCTACATGTCTACATGTCAGTAGGAAATGTGACTCCGGGCGTCACATACCATCACATCACAGCATCAGACCCTTCCAGACATTTCAGTCGCCGCTCAGAAGCCAAGAGAGAGAATGCTGTCATGTTTCCAGCTCTCTGATCTGTTGGCCAACACACACACACACACACACACACACACACACAGCTTGAGGACAGGCCTGTACATGACGGGAGCACTACTGCATTGCTGAGGTGTGTGTGAGTGTCATTATTTCTGTTTTAGGCCAAGGACTATTTCAGGGTGTGGACAAAGAAGTGGAGAATGTGTGTGTGTGTGTGTGTGTGTGTGTGTGTGTGTGTGTGTGTGTGTGTGTCTGCATGTGTGTGTGCATTTAGCCCCTTCCACTGCACACTGGCAAACATGTCAAGCAATTCATCAGCACTGCAGGACTATTGGCTCCTGTCAAGGCCTCAAACTATATGCAAGTCCATTAAGTGTGTGTGTGTGTCTGTGTGTGTTTGTGTGTCTGTCTGTGTGTGTGTGCAGAAACCTTACATCTGCTATGAATATACCTGTAGAATCATTCCACAGGTATATTCGCTGAATGAAGTGGTGAAGTTTCATGTGATATCTATGAGGTCATGTTTGTATCCACTTCAGCAGCTCTTACATCCACCAAAGTTTACACGTTCATTCATACATATATTATGAAGCTTTATGCAGAGGGGTTAGTTCACACAGCATTCACAGACTCATTTATACACATTTATTAATAAAACTATATATTATGAAGCTTTATGCAGAGGGGTTAGTTCACACAGCATTCACAGACTCATTTATACACATTTATTAATAAAAACTATATATTATGAAGCTTTATGAGGGGTTTGTTCACAAAGCATTCAGAGACTCATTTATACACATTTATTAATAAAACTATATATTATGAAGCTTTATGCAGAGGGGTTAGTTCACACAGCATTCACAGACTCATTTATACACATTTATTAATAAAAACTATATATTATGAAGCTTTATGCAGAGGGGTTAGTTCACACAGCATTCAGAGACTCATTTATACACATTTATTAATAAAAACTATATATTATGAAGCTTTATGAGGGGTTTGTTCACAAAGCATTCAGAGACTCATTTATACACATTTATTAATATAAACTATATATTATGAAGCTTTATGCAGAGGGGTTAGTTCACACAGCATCCAGAGACTCATTTATACACATTTATTAATATAAACTATATATTATGAAGCTTTATGCAGAGGGGTTTGTTCACACAGCATTCAGAGACTCATTTATACACATTTATTAATATAAACTATATATTATGAAGCTTTATGCAGAGGGGTTTGTTCACACAGCATTCAGAGACTCATTTATACACATTTATTAATAAAACTATATATTATGAAGCTTTATGCAGAGGGGTTAGTTCACACAGCATTCACAGACTCATTTATACACATTTATTAATAAAAACTATATATTATGAAGCTTTATGCAGAGGGGTTAGTTCACACAGCATTCAGAGACTCATTTATACACATTTATTAATAAAAACTATATATTATGAAGCTTTATGAGGGGTTTGTTCACAAAGCATTCAGAGACTCATTTATACACATTTATTAATATAAACTATATATTATGAAGCTTTATGCAGAGGGGTTAGTTCACACAGCATCCAGAGACTCATTTATACACATTTATTAATATAAACTATATATTATGAAGCTTTATGCAGAGGGGTTTGTTCACACAGCATTCAGAGACTCATTTATACACATTTATTAATATAAACTATATATTATGAAGCTTTATGCAGAGGGGTTTGTTCACACAGCATTCAGAGACTCATTTATACACATTTATTAATAAAACTATATATTATGAAGCTTTATGCAGAGGGGTTTGTTCACACAGCATTCAGAGACTCATTTATACACATTTATTAATAAAAACTATATATTATGAAGCTTTATGCAGAGGGGTTTGTTCACACAGCATTCAGAGACTCATTTATACACATTTATTAATAAAACTATATATTATGAAGCTTTATGCAGAGGGGTTTGTTCACACAGCATCCAGAGACTCATTTATACACATTTATTAATATAAACTATATATTATGAAGCTTTATACAGAGGGGTTAGTTCACACAGCATTCAAAGACTCATTTATACACATTTATTAATAAAACTATATATTATGAAGCTTTATGCAGAGGGGTTAGTTCACACAGCATCCAGAGACTCATTTATACACATTTATTAATATAAACTATATATTTTGAAGCTTTATGCAGAGGGGTTAGTTCACACAGCATTCAGAGCCTCATTTATACACATTTATTAATATAAACTATATATTATGAAGCTTTATGCAGAGGGGTTAGTTCACACAGCATTCAGACTCATTTATACACATTTATTAATAAAAACTATATATTATGAAGCTTTATGCAGAGGGGTTTGTTCACACAACATTCAGAGACTCATTTATACACATTTATTAATAAAAACTATATATTATGAAGCTTTATGCAGAGGGGTTAGTTCACACAGCATTCAGAGACTCATGTATACTTTATTTATTAATTAAACTATATATTATGAAGTTTTATGCAGAGGGGTTAGTTCACACATCTTCAGAGACTCATTTTTACCAAATATTTATATTTTATGATTGTTGACAGTATAAAGAGTTCTTCAAAATTCCCTCAGAAAAAAAAAACCTTTGATTTTAAAATGTCGACAAATTTCAACAATAATTTTGAATATGGCTTCTTCCAATGTTCATATAATGGTTGTATACCATTTTCAGATTTCTGATAAGATAATGCTTCATTTGCGTGCGCAAACGTGACATTTCAGAACACAAATATGTAAAGTAGTCCACTGGGGAGGTTTCATCTGACATCTGGTTGGTAGTTTCTCTGTACTGTCTCTTTAAGAGGAGATTTGGGAGCTCAACTTTAACTCCATTGAGATTATTTAGATAAAGAAACCAAACAAAAGCATCTCTCTTGTGTGTCGTTATACTGTAAAGGCACGCACAATGGATGGACCTGTCTCACACACACACACACACACACACACACACACACACACACACACACACACATCATGACATGCCTCTAAAGCTGATTAGATGTCCAACAGGCTCATTATATGATTAGCTGGAATAAGTTACAGCATCGAGTTCAGTTCAGTGTAAACTCGACCTAGACACACACACATACACACACACACATACACACACACACACACACACACACACACATACACACACACACACACACATACACACACACACAAAGCTTCACATGTATGCATCAATAACACACCCTTCACACAGCCCGAGGTGGTGTCATACACACAGGTAAACCCCCCCCCCCCCCCCCCCCCCCCCACACACACACACACACACACACAATATACAAACACACATTTACTCAAATGGCTTCGGGGAGCCATTTATTAATAAATACAATACAATAATTATATATATATATAATATATATATATATATTTGTGTGGTGTACGATTTAATCCAAAGTATTCATTAAACTATAATAACAAATATTATTAATATACAAGAGGAACTTTCCAACGTGAGTCCATAATTCAGTTTAATGCGGAATATCAAACACATGAATAATGGTGACACGTGTTTCCTAAGCTGTGAGCGCGTGGTGATCTAATCATGACTACATGAATGGCACCAGAACTTTCTCTTCACTTTCTCTCCGCCCTGAATCCGGATGACTTCACGACCCGGTCGCCTCGTGACGTCACAGCTCATTTAGTTCGGATGACGTGAAAAGATAAAGTGTGAAAAGTGTGACTTTCAGCTCTGGAGATCAAGAACTCGTGAAACGTCTTCACTCTGGAAGTGAAAGTGAAAGTTAATGGCAGGAAGCAGCAATAAACATCCTCCGCCCTGCTGTCATCCCGTGCAGGAGGTCCTTGACCCCCCCTCCTCCTGAGGCTTCCCAGCTGTGCGCCCTTGGAGCCCCCGGTGGTCGAAGTGATCTATTGCCGGTGTCCGTCCGGCCAGAAGCGGGCCCGGTCCCCGCCTGAGCGCGGCGCTCCGGAGGCCCGTGTTTAGCCTGACCCCGGAAACAGACCCCCTTCCTCCGCCTAAACACGGAGAGCGGCGCGGGGGGACCGGCAGCGGCTCTCCGCGGGGGCAGAGAGCCCCCCTCCGTCCCCAGGCGCAGGTGGGGGTAACCTAGAGGTCAACGGGGGACTTCGCCAAGCGCGTGCGTAAACCAAACCCCCGTGCGTAAAAGTATTTGCACATTATATTTAATCAACACATGTTTTTTTTGTTTTTTTTATAATTTCATTGCATGTCAAAGGCACATTTAAAAAAAAAAATTATAAATTTGTATTTACTGCATAACAAAAGTCGAACTAAACAACAAATAAACCGCCAGTTGTGCGCACGCGCTTCGGCGCGCACATCTCGCACGTTGACAGGTTCCCGGAGGAGGAGCCGATGCATCACGGCTGACAGGGGTCGCGTGAGTGGAACTTTCTCCGCGTCCCCTGAACCAGAGAGCTCCTGCAGGCCCGCCGTGCTCACGGGACGACGCGCACGCGGACTCCGTCTAATGGCGCACGCGGACTAATGGCTCTCTCCGTCTGGCACCGGCAGAAAAAAAATAAATAAACTACCGAACACAAACACGGTAAAAGGCTGCCCGGGATACATGAGACGGAAAAGAGAGAGAGGGAGGGAGAGAGAGAGAGAGAGAGAGAGAGAGAGAGAGAGAGAGAGAGAGAGAAAGTGTCTTTTAATGTTTGCCATGTTTCCTTCTTTGGTCCTAAAGAAATAAAATCTGTCTTGAGGTCACGTGTTCGAAACTCTTGAATGATGATATCGTGTCTGATGTAAATTGATCCCCACAACGCACGAGCTGGAAGAAGAAGAAGAATAACACAAATATTGACGTTTAAGAGTTTCCTGTTTGCACCATATTTCTGGAGACGTAATTATTATTTACTTTTATTCATCTTCTCGACAATAACACATATCAAAGAACCAACTTTCCTAAAAGTGTGCTTTTTACGCACGCGCTGCACCTCCATTAATACCGCTAACAAATGTGCACAAATGGAGCTTTATTATTATGAGTAATAATAGTAATGAATATACCAAAAAGTGTGTGTCGTCCGACGGGGGAAGCAGCCGGGCGGAGAGCCCCTCGGCCCGCATGTGATTGATGGATGGAGCCCCTCGGCGGGCCAGAGATGGACGCTGTTTGGGAGATAGAGAGCTGATAAAGACCTCGCTCAGTGAGAGGGGAGGAAGAAGTAGGGCGAAGGGGCTCTAATGGTGCGGGGGGGGGGGGGGGGGGGGGGGGGGGGGGGGGGGGGGGGACTGTCTGCGCCGTGATGGAGTGGTCTGCCCCCCCTCCGGAGGCACTAATGCCCCCAAGTTTATACACAGACAGGCAGACTTCTCATCACGTGGTCTGAGTTTATCTGAGGGGGAATTATTCATCCACTCTGAGGAAATACCCCCCCCCCCCCCCCCGCGGTGGGATAAGACTAAAGAGCTTTACTCTACTTTCTTTAAAAAATAAAAATCATTATTATTTCTGGAGAACTCTTGCGCGTGTGTGTGCGTGTATGAGGGTGTGCGTGTGCGTGTGAATGTGTGTATGTATGTGTGTATGTGTGTATGTGTGTGTGTGTGTGTGTGTGTGTGTGTGTGTGTGTGTCTCGCTCCTCTCATCAAATTAAAGCCCAGCCTCTCTGGAAACGTCTCCTTGAGTGAAGCAACAACACGGTGATAAATCACTGCGCCGCGGCCGCATAACGACTTGTTTCCTCCGCAGCAATAACAATGGAAGTGGAGGCTTTACGAGTGGATCCCTACGCCCCAATATGAGAAATATAAGAAAACACACATCTATCACTCTGGATGCCTCCTCTCTCCTCCTGTATACAAACTGCACCGGTCTTAATTGCCCCGTGGGTGGACGACATTACCCCCCCCCCCCCCCCCCCCCCCCCCCCCCCCCCCCGTTTCATTTCCCACATAAATCATGAATTCCTCTGCCGGTAAAAGTCGGTCGTTTGTCAGCGGCCTGTTGGTCCGGTGACAGAGAACGAGAAACAGAAGTCCCGTTAGGTAAACCATCCAACGCCCACATTTACACAGCGGTGTGTGTGTGTGTGTGTGTGTGTGTGTGTGTGTGTGTGTGCGCGTGAGTGTGTGAGAGATTATAGAGGCCCGTCCCAAACCTTTAAGGACTCGGAGTTCTGAATGAGAGGCGCGGAGCTGCACGCGCGTCAACGATGTACACGCAAGAAAAGAAGAAATGCTTTTATTTTGTAATTAGCTCTGTGAACAGGACGGATCCCGGGAGAGGTGCGTGTTTGCGTGTGTGCGCGCGCGCGCGTGTGCGTGTGTGTGTGTGTGGCCGCCGGTTGCGTCCTGCTGAGCGGACGTAGACGTTACGGATCACCGAGATAGCGTCTTCTTCTCTCGGCCTAATGGAGCTATTACTGGCTGCGGGCCGGGGCTATCTAAACACGCGCACGCGCACGCACACGGATGGCCCGCAGCCACCGAGAGGCGCGAGGCTTCTTTTTTTTGTTTTGTTTTTTTTACGCACGCGGGCGGCTGCGAAGAATCCAGATTTACTTTTTAATTATTATATTTTTTTTGTTGCATGTTTACTTTTAGTTTAAAAGGATCCGAGTCTTCTGGTTTATTATTATTATTATTATTATTATTATTATTTTTATGAATAGATCGAGGTTCGTGTTTATTTTTCACTAAATTAAATATCACATCGAATGAAATGTGTTAAAATGTGTCAAATCAATAATTAGATTACAACATTTAAACAAACTTTGGATCGATTGAAGTTGGATTTCTGTGATTATGACGGAATAAAAGGAAGAATCGCTTTAAAGTTATAAAACGGAATCAGGATTTTAATGTTTATTAATGTGAAAATAACAATAATGCTAAATTTAATGCCCAATTCAATAAACTACAAACAATCTGCAACGGGAACAAGATAGTTTTAAACCTGAGAAAAATATCGTTTTCTCCTTAAATCTTGTTCTCTTGTAGTTGTAAGTTTCAAATGCTTTCGTTTATTTTTTATTATTAATGTCATTTCTTTTAATTACATATATTCAAAAGTAAAGATTATTTTGTTTAATAGAATTTATTTGTTAATCTAACGTTGTGTGGCACTTATCGTTATATGATTGTTGTTATATGTTTAATGTAATGTTTAAATATGTTTAATGTTATATGATTAATCTTTATATGTTTAATGTTATATGTTTAAATATGTTTAATGTTATATGTTTAAATGTGTTTAAT
Source organism: Cyclopterus lumpus (assembly GCF_009769545.1). Classification (NCBI taxonomy): domain Eukaryota; kingdom Metazoa; phylum Chordata; class Actinopteri; order Perciformes; family Cyclopteridae; genus Cyclopterus; species Cyclopterus lumpus. Next base: position 24,477,838 of record NC_046966.1, read on the forward strand.
AATATATATGTTTACAGTTTAAATATGTTTAATGTTATATGTTTAAATATGTTTGATGTTATATGTTTAAATGTGTTTGATAATATATGTTTAAAGTTTAAATATGTTTAATGTTATATGTTTAATGTTATATGTTAAATCTTTATATGTTTAATGTTATATGTTACATCTTTATATGTTTAATGTCATATGTTAAATATTTATATATTTAATGTTATATGTTTAATGTTATATGTTTAATGTTATATGTTTAATATTATATGTTTAATATTATATGTTTAATGTTATATGTTTAATCTTTATATTTGTAATCTTTATGTTTAATGTTATATAATCTTTATATGTTTAATCTTTATATGTTTAATCTTTATGTTTAATGTTATATACTCTTTATATGTTTATTCTTTATGTTCGAACTGTGTTGTTCATATTATATGAGAGCAAATATATAATAAACTTTACATTTTAAAACATTTATGTGCTCTTTTCATCCTAATAGTTTGTGTTTCTGTTTCGCTGACACTCGTTCAGACACACGCACACACACACAAACGCACACGCACACACGCGCACACAAGGCGCACGCGCGCGCACACACCGGTTGGCTGAGATTATCTCTCCTCTCTCCATCCAACCATCCAGAGCCGCCTGGCGCCTCCGCTGGGCCGCAACTGACAGCAGACAAGAGGTGTAGCGTTTCCTATTGTTACCTCCATTCACACACACACACACACACACACACTCACACACACACACACACACACACACACACACACACACACACACTGAGAAAGGTATCCACACTAAATAACCACTAACAGGAAAGTTATTTATAAAGTTATAAAGGTATAAAGTTATAGTTAAAGCCTGGAGACAAAATGAGAATGCACACAAATATAATATAATATAACGAACTTTAATAAACTTTGACTAAAGGAGTATTATGTCCTTATGAAGCATAACAAAACTGATCTATGGGATGTATATTTATTGTATACTCCCCCCCCCCCCCCCCCGCCCCCCGGATATTATAAGAATTATGTACTTGTATTGGCAATATTATTGGCAGTAATGCTCGTAAAGTTAATCATATATGTATGATTAATATAAAAAAAACTAAATTGATCAAATAAATGTAAAAACTACAATTCTATATATATATATATATATATATATATATATATATAGAATTGTAGTTTTTCTAATTGTAGTTCTTACATTTATTTGATAAACTTAGTTTATTTTTATATTCATCATATAGATGAAGCAGCAGTATATAAGAACAATAACCTTTTACCAGCTTCAACATTACTGTAATAGAACAATAATCAGAATACAGTAATATTTATAATTCAGAAATGGGCCATTATGAGTACTTTTACTTTTGTTACTTTAAGTATATGCTAATACTTGTAACAGAGTATTTCTTTATTGTGGTATAAGTACTTAATGAGGTAAATGGTTGGAGTACTTTAAAGCCTAAAATGCAACATGAACAAAAAAAAGTTAGATTTGCTTTTTATAATTTTTTATAACCTATTAATAACAGTATTTTAATTATTGCACATGTTTTCAGTGTGCCGTAAACTTCAAACTCCAAACTCCGGCTCAGTTTCAACAGACTTATCTGTGTTGGCGTGAGAGATGAAGACCCACAAAAGGTCACCGTCTTCCTTCCTCCTCCTTCCTCCTGATGGACGTCTGTTGGTTATGAACTTTCCTGCATGTCTCACTCTGCATGACTCACTCTGCACGTCTCACTCTCCTGCACGTCTTCACACAAAGACAACAACCTCAGAGGTCCCAGTCATGATCCCTGAGGTTCTCCCACACAAACCGCTAACGTTCTTTAACGCCGTGAACCGCTTCCTCCTGCTGCAGGAAACACTGGTGATGAGCGCCTCGAGACTGAAATACACGTTATGTTTTAAAATCAAAACAATGAGCTCAAAGAAGCTAAAAGAAATAAACACATAATATCCAAATAAAAGATTGTTCTCCCATTTCGGCGAATGGACAAATTCAGATCGTCCTCCCCAGAAAACGTCTATCGGTCGTCTGTGAGCAGGATATTACGATCCATATTTCATTACAGCGCCCTCTTGTGGCTGGAGTTATTATGACAGGAGCAAATGAGGAAGTCAGGTGACATCGAAGCGACAAAGTCAAGCAGAACGGACGAGTCAACGGGCAAAGATGATTCTACATGAACACACAGCGACATAAAACCACAACAAAGAGATGCAAGAAGCAAAGAGACAAAGAGACACAAAACAACCACAACGAGTCGCAAAACAACCACAAAGAGTCTTGCAACAACTATGAAACCCCAAAGAGACAAAACAACCACAAAGAGTCTTGCAACAACTATGAAACCCCAAAGAGACAAAACAACCACAAAGAGTCTTGCAACAACTATGAAACCCCAAAGAGACACAAAACAACCACAAAGAGTCGTAAAATGACAACAAAGAGACGCCAAGCAACTTCAAAGATACGCAACACAAACTTCAAAGAGTCACAAAGCAGCTACAAGGAGAGGCTAAACAACCATACAGCCTGTGTAGGTGGTGGGGCCAATGACACAAACACAGGACATTCACCCAGGAGGCCTCTGTTCATGTCCCGTGTTGACGCTTAACTTATGTAAGTCAACTAACAAACATTCTTCATTCGACCAACCCAGTGAGGACAACTGTGACATTACGACAACGTTGTATTGTGTGTCTTATTAAGAGGAACATGATCCATTAGTTTTATTTTATTTTGGCAGGTTTCCACTTTCGGACAAAAATCTGTCCATCGGGGCCCAGAAACCTTTTTGAAGTACATCCCTGGAAGTCCCTCAAGGACCCCTGGAGATGCCCCAGTTTTGGAAACCTGGTCCCAGAATGACGGCCCGACCTAAAACAAACCGACCGTCTCTCAACCTCAAACAGTTGTATTTTCTTCCCCCGGCGTCGAACCCGTCTGAGAACTGGCGTCATTGGATTTAATGCTTATTTAAAGAAGGTGGAGGCGGCCGGGCGCCAGTCTAAACACCACCCGGCCTTTGTTTGGCCGATGATGATGACGCCGACGATGACGATGATGATGATGATGATGATGATGATGATGATGGAGCGTAAATCGGAGAGAGTTGGTTGGACCTCACATATCTGTCTGATTCCAGATCTGCACATGGAGATGTTTGCTACCTGTGGGAGGGGAGAGACCCAGCAGACCCCCCCAAGCCGGATCCACGGAGACCCACTGGTCTCTACAGGGATCAATGAATCACGACGTCACAGAGGAGAAATGTGGAAATATTAAATATGAAATTTTTTTGTGATTCTTTTTCTTTTTGTCTTCGTAGCTCGTGATCTCAAAATGTGGTTCAGCGTCATTAAAATCACCAAAATATTTTTTTTAAAGTTATTCTCTAAAATTCTCCCAAAAGAAATGTGAGGATTTAAAAACCCAGATTGAGCTTTTAATACGATGACAATAAATGGAGTTCATATTTCCACTTGGTTTGGGGGCCCCAGGTGTTCAGGGGCCCCAGGTGTTAGGAGGGCCCCAAGTGTTCAGGGGCCCCAGGTGTTCAGGGGCCCAAAGTATTAGGAGGGCCCCAAGTGTGGGGCCCAACGTATTAGGAGGGCCCCAAGTGTTAGGAGGGCCCCAGGTGTTCAGGGGCCCCAGGTGTTAAGAGGGCCCCAAGTGTTAGGAGGGCCCCAGGTGTTCAGGGGCCCCAGGTGTTAAGAGGGCCCCAAGTGTTAGGAGGCCCCCAAGTGTTCAGGGGCCCCAAGTGTTAGGAGGGCCCCAAGTGTTAGGAGGGCCCCAGGTGTTAGGAGGGCCCCAGGTGTTAGGAGGGCCTCAAGTGTTAGGAGGGCCCCAAGTGTTCAGGGGCCCCAAGTGTTAGGAGGGCCCCAGGTGTTCAGGGGCCCCAGGTGTTAGGAGGGCCCCAAGTGTTAGGAGGGCCCCAGGTGTTCAGGGGCCCCAGGTGTTAGGAGGGCCCCAATTGTTAGGAGGGCCCCAAGTGTTAGGAGGGCCCCAAGTGTTCAGGGGCCCCAACTGTTAGGAGGGCCCCAAGTGTTAAGAGGGCCCCAATTGTTAGGAGGGCCCCAAGTGTTCAGGGGCCCAAAGTGTTAGGAGGGCCCGAATTGTTAGGAGGGCCCCAATTGTTCAGGGGCCCCAGGTGTTAGGAGGGACCCAGGTGTTCAGGGGCCCCAGGTGTTAGGAGGGCCCCAATTGTTAGGAGGGCCCCAAGTGTTAGGAGGGCCCCAGGTGTTCAGGGGCCCCAGGTGTTAGGAGGGCCCCAATTGTTAGGAGGGCCCCAAGTGTTCAGGGGCCCAAAGTGTTAGGAGGGCCCCAAGTGTTCACGAATAAATCTGAATCAAACAAATCAAACTTCTTTCATAATTATTCCTTCTTTATACATTTTATTGACCGCTTTAAAGTAATCTGTTGCATAAAATCTATAACCCGGAAGGAGGTGGAGGAGGATGAGGAGGAGAGGTGGAGGAGGTGGAGGAGGTGGAGGAGGAGGAGAAGGAGGAGAGGAGGTGGAGGAGGAGGAGGAGGAGGAGGAGAGGTGGAGGAGGTGGAGAGGGAGGAGGAGGAGGAAGAGGTGGAGGAAGAGGAGGGGGAGGAGGAGGAGGAGGTGGAGAGGAGGGGGGGGAGGGGGAGGAGGAGGAGGAGGTGGAGGAGGAGGAGAGGAGGTGGAGGAGGTGGAGGATGTGGAGGGGGAGGAGGAGGAGGAGGAGGAAGAGGTGGAGGAAGAGGAGGGGGAGGAGGAGGAGGATGAAGAGGAGGGGGAGGAGGAGGAGGAGGAGAGGATGTGGAGGAGGTGGAGGAGGAGGAGAGGTGGAGGAGGTGGAGAGGAGGTGGAGGAGGAGAGGAGGTGGAGGAGGTGGAGGTGGGGGAGGAGGAGGAGGAGAGGATGTGGAGGAGGTGGAGGAGGAGGAGAGGTGGAGGAGGTGGAGGAGGAGAGGAGGTGGAGGAGGTGGAGGAGGTGGAGGAGGAGGAGAGGAGGTGGAGGAGGAGGAGGAAGAGGAGAGGTGGAGGATGTGGAGTAGGAGGAGGAGGAGGAGGAGAGGTGGAGGAGGTGGAGGAGGAGGTGGAGGAGGTGGAGGAGGTGGAGGAGGAGGAGGAGCAGGAGGAGAGGAGGTGGAGGAGGAGGAGAGGATGTGGAGGAGGTGGAGGAGGAGGAGAAGAGGTGGAGGAGGTGGAGGAGGTGGAGAGGAGGTGGAGGAGGAGAGGAGGTGGAGGAGGTGGAGGAGGAGAGGAGGTGGAGGAGGAGGTGGAGAGGAGGATGTGTAGGGGGAGGAGGAGGAGGTGGAGGAATAGGTGGAGGAAGAGGAGGAGGAGAAAGAGGTGGAGGTGGAGAGAAGGGAGAGGAGGAGGAGAAGGAGGTGGAGGAGGAGGAGGAGGAGGGGGAGGAGGGGGAGGAGGAGGAGGAGAAGGAGGTGGAGGAGGAGAAGGAGGTGGAGGTGTAGGAGGTGTAGGAGGAGGAGGAGGAGAAGGGGGTGGAGGTAGAGAGGAGGGGGAGGGAGGGGGGGCAAATCGGAAAGGGTCCCTGATAGGAGCAGATTACTTCTGGCTAAAAACGTCGGTCAGTTTTTCCTGGAGGAATCTTAATTGCCCCCCGGGGGGGGGACGGAGGGGGGGGGGGGGGGGGGGGCGCTTATCGGTTATTAATACAACACCCGCGATACGGAGCCGGGTGACGTCACACATCACGGAGAGTTTCGAGCAGCCTCGTCTTCACCTTTTCAACAGAGTGACGTCACCCACTGTTTAAATAAAGACATTACAAATGTTATTATATTAATATTAATTATATATTATTTAGCATAGTGTATATATAAGTATATATTGCTCTTTTTGTTCATAGTGGATCAAGTCAAACCAGAAGGTCAACGAGCTTCCTGCCTGTGACCCCGTGACCTTGGCGTGACCTCGAGGACGCCGTGTTCTCCTACCGTGGAATGGATGACAACAAGTAACATGTTTAAACTCGTAATAAAAGAAAAAGACAAGTTAAATAAATAGGTCACGGATTTGCAGTGATCCAGAGGGGGGGGGGGGCTTCTTGTGGGATAAGCCCGTTTGTATGGGGGCACATGGGTCCGGTACGCCCCACATGGGTCCGGTACGCCCCCCCCCCCCCTTCCCTCTAGAAGTCCCAAACGCTTCTCCCTTCCAGCCTCCACTTTCCATTCCGCACTCCCCTCCCCCTGACATCAGAGGGGGCTGCGGCGCCGCTCCGCCCGGTCCAAAGCTCCACTCACAAAGCCCGACGGTACATCTGTCCAGAGAGACCCGCGTGCACGGACCAAAACCGGGACTAGTACCACATGTGTGCGTGCGTTTCCGTGCCATGAGGGATTCCAGAGGCTCTACGCACCTCCGACTCCCACAGAAGGGGCTTTTACGCTCACACACTTGTTAGGAAAAGAGTGCGGAAGGAGGGCGCGTGCATGTTGCTCGGTGGGCTTCATTTCCTCGGTGCTGCAGAGCCGGAGCTGGAAGACATGATGCTGCAGAGTCCGCTGACCTCCACGCCGTTTTCTGTCAAGGATATCCTCAAGCTGGAGCAGCAGCAGCAGCAGGCCGGGTCCCTGGAGCTCCAGCACCGAACCCTCACGCAGCAGCAGACCGGGTCCCTGGAGCTCCAGCACCGAGCCCTCACCCAGCAGCAGACCGGGTCCCTGGAGCTCCAGCACCGAACCCTCGCGCAGCAGCAGACCGGGTCCCTGGAGCTCCAGCACCGAGCCCTCACCCAGCAGCAGACCGGGTCCCTGGAGCTCCAGCACCGAACCCTCGCGCAGCAGCAGACCGGGTCCCTGGAGCTCCAGCACCGAGCCCTCACCCAGCAGCAGGCCGGGTGCCTGGAGCTCCAGCAGCGGCGGCGGCATTTCCAGACCCCGCCGTCCTGCATGCTCGCCGGGGACAGTCCTCCCTTCTCCTCGGACGGAGAGGACAACCTGGCCTACCTCAGCGCGCTGGCGGCGCGCGAGGAGGAGCGAGGGGACACCGGCCTGTCCCCGGACATGTACGTCCACCCGGGCCCGCGGGGGGCCAAGCTGGAAGCCGCCGAGCCGGAGGAGCAGGAGAGCAGTGAGTTGAAGACAAAAGGGCACAAAGGGGTCACTTGTGTCAATAACAATAACAATAACCGTCTGAATCACAACGTGCTGCGTCTTGAATTATAAACGCAAAGCAGCTGTTTTTAAATATTAAATCTGACGTGTTCAGTGGCTGCAAAACATATAAATAATGTGCATGTTCAGCCTTAAGAGCTTCACCTGTAATCTGCAGTCAAATTAATCGTGAAAATAAAAATAATTCGGTAATATATTAGTAGTGAAACACAATGTGAGGAAAAATAAAATATATAGTTAAAAAAATAATAATAATAATAATAATAATAAAAGAAAATGCTGCAGCTCTTTTGCGGCAATATATTGTTATTTATTATTTCATCACTTCGGATTAGCTAAAAGATACAAACACCACTTTATCTCAAAATATAGGTGCACGACACAATTATTAAAGTAAAAATCGTGTTTCGGATATTGTTTCTATTTCATCTTCCGCCATAAAGAGCATATGTGAAATGGAGGGAGTCCGGATCCAGTAAAGTCTGGACACGTCAAACACGTTCTAGTGGTCTTGTTATGATGTGTGGTCCATAAACCGACAATTAGTTTAAAGAGGTTTGTAAAAGAAATGACACCGCGGAGTAAACACCGTCAGGCACGTGGCACGGAGAATTATTCACAATATATATATATGAACTAATTAAAAAGGCATTAGAGGTTGTTGTTTTTTTTTAAGCTGCTCGTGGCTTTAAAGTTCGAAAAGTCACTCAAAAAAGAATTGGGCACGTCTGTATTTTATCCTAAATATACAATTTGTCCATGCGTTGCACAGTTTATCTGCCGTTTTTATATTATATTGTCAAATTTTTATAATTTATATAATTTGTAACTTTTTGTAGTGTACTGTGGCTAAAATATTTTGTATTTTAGAGGACATTTAAAATCACACAAAGGACATGTTTTTGTCTCTGTAGTGGCTGTATATATATATATATATATATATATATATATATATATAATATTTTAGATTGAAGTTTAAGAGTAAATAATATTAAAGTTGAGGGATTAACCCTTCGTATGTGTGACTTTCCCCAACCCGTCCAGAGAGCTGCGCGTTGGCGTCCCGGGAAGAGGCTTCGGAGGTCGGGCAGGGCGACTCGGAGCGGCCGGCGCAGAAGCAGCGCAGCCGCCGCAGACCCCGGGTCCTCTTCTCCCAGGCGCAGGTCTTCGAGCTGGAGCGGCGCTTCAAGCAGCAGCGCTACCTGTCCGCGCCCGAGCGCGAGCACCTGGCGACCACCCTCAAGCTCACCTCCAACCAGGTGAAGATCTGGTTCCAGAACCGCCGCTACAAGTGCAAGCGGCAGCGGCAGGACAAGTCTCTGGAGGCGGCGGCGGCGGGGCAGCAGCAGCAGCACCACCCGCCGCCGCCCCGGCGCGTCGCCGTGCCGGTGCTGGTGCGCGATGGGAAGCCGTGTCTGGGCGGAGCGCAGAGCTACGGCGCCGCCGCTCCGTACGGATCCAACCCGTACGGTTACAACGGATACCCGGCGTACACGTACAGCAGCCCCGCGTACAACAGCAACTACAGCTGCACGTACACCAGCCTCCCCGTCCTCCCCCCTTCCGGCACCTCCAACGCCTTCATGAACATGAACTTGGGGAACGTGAGCGGCCTCGGCGGCTCCCCGCAGGGCCCGATGCACCAAGGGACGGGAGTCGCGTCGTGCCAGGGCTCCCTGCAGGGGATCCGGGCCTGGTAACCTCACCAGAAACTATACTCTCTCTTTTTTTAATTTTATTGTCATGGAGCTCTTACATTGTTGGTCAAAACACAATATTTTAGAAGTGTGTTGTCAACTTCTCCCGAGAAAACTGTATTGTTTATATAATGGATGAGATTTTGGATTCACGTGAATTCTTCACGTACATTTCCGGGCTGCTTGGACTGTAACACAGCCGAGAGGAGTGCGCTGAAGGCCGGATGTCACGCACGTGAACGGTCACAGTTTGGGGGAAATGTCATGTTGTGGTCTCTGACCTGACAAGACGCGCAGAGTGAGGATTTGACGCACAAACGTGCGTAATTTCTCCTCATTCGAACTAAAAAAAAAGAAACGGAAGATGATTCGGTTGTTTTTAAACCGTTTCAGGTTATATGGGGACATTTAATTTGTACAATGTTTTTGTTTCGGTTCGACAGAGAATTGTTTTAGTCTATTTCACATCTATTCAAATAAATCAGAGAAACGAGGGGAAGAAAGAAAAAAAAGGTGCGTTTGATTCTGAATTCAGGCACCAAAAAAAACACGATATTTTTTTGGGAATACAATACATGACCGTCACAGAACCGACACGTCTTGCCCCCCGCTAAATAATGAAAAGTAATAATCATAATACAATAATTATGCTCCCATGTGGGGGTCACATGCAGGGAGGCTCGCAAAACACGTTCAGGGTTCAGAGCTGCTGGAGGAGGCCGGGCCACAGGAACTCTTTGTCCCGGTGCCAGGCGACGTGAAAGGAGGAAGTTATTCTCCATTTGAGGTCTTTTTAAAAAAGGACGCGATTAAGCACCTAAAATACTCCCGAGGAGCGAGCAGCAGCCGGGCCGGGGACAGGGGGAATAATGGCCCTTATTGGATTGTGGGACAAAAGGTGTGTGGTAGGCAGAGCCGGGCACTCAGCAAAGACAAAGGCGCACAGGGGCCGTGAGATTGACGTCCTAATATTCCCTTTTGGAGGGCCAGGCAGCGGGTTGTTCTGCGCGGAGAAGGTGGGGTGGGTGGAGGGGAGGAGGAGGAGGAGGAGGGCACGGGGGGAGAGAAATGTGGTCACTTTTGTTCCCCTTCAGGAGGCTTCTTTCTTTTTTTGTTCCCGGAGAAAGGCTCTACGAGAACCCCCCCCCAGCCGCGAGGCTTCGGGGCAGCCGGGGCTGGAGGTGATGGCAGCGGGGAGGCGTTGGAGTGAAAGAAGGGGGTATTATTGCTACAAGTTTCACCATTTATCCCAATGTGGGGCACGGACGGGAGAATTTTAAAGGGTTGGTGGCGGTGAGGGGGGGGGGGGGGCATTCTCACAGGTAACAGCCTAATCCTGCACGGAACAACGACTCCATGATCCCGGGATGGAGGTTTGATTTTCTTACAGAGCTCCACAATTACAGTGACGTCACGTGATCAACGCGTCAACAGGTCCATATTTACATGAAAGAAGTTACAGAGTTTATTTGGGGATTTATGGATCCAGTTTATTGATTCAATGAACCGAAATCAAATTCAATTGGTTTGTTTTTCATCGTCTGGTTCTGGGGCTCAAATTACGACAATATTGATGAGTGAATTAAATCTATATTTGAGTCATTTATCAAGAGTCAAAATGTGCTGTTTTTTTATATATTATTGTAAATTGGACAAAAGGAGT
>NC_046966.1:24493342-24510842 GCF_009769545.1 Cyclopterus lumpus
TACATTGTGGTACAGTGTGGTACATTGTAGTACATTGTGGTACATTGTTGTACATTGTTCTACAGTGTCGGAGATGCAGAACATCGGGAAAGCCACTGTGTGCCGCGGTTTTGGTGAAACTCATGGATGTGTTCAATACGTTCGCGGACCATGTCGGTGGAAATGCAATAAAAGTTCTATATGGTCGTCTCCACATACATGAATATACACATATATATGATCTACTTGTTCTGAAAGAGTTGAGATAGTTATGTTAGATCTCATTGGATGATGCATCCCATTACGCCGACTGCCAGCAGGCACATTTAAAGAATGAGGCACTTAAAATGAGCCGATACATTTTCCCAACACTGATGCTGCGATGCGAGCAGATTCATGAAAGTCAAAGCACAGACGAATGGATGTGAATAAAGAGGATGTTCATCCACTTATCCAGACCTATAGTCGGGGAAAGTCACCGAGCTGTGTGAGCCTACTGGTGATGTTATGTATAAATATATATATATGATATTAATGTTATGAACCCAAACACGAGGGCGTTTGATGTTCCCGACGTTTCCACAACAAGTATAAAGCAGAAATAGTGGTTATTTCTTCCATGGTGGATGACGGAAGTTATCCAGCCTTTGAGAAACCGGGATAGCCTGATGTGAATCATCTTGTTAATTTAAGCTCGCTAATAGGACATTTGATCGACTTAGTTGAACCACGTACGAGAAATAGGGCCCTGGTCTTTGTAGAGTGTGTCCTGGTTTCTGTCATAACACCCACATGTTGGTGCAGGAGGTGCAGGAAAACGCATCGGCTCTCCTGATTGGCCGTTTAAAAAGGAGCGACGCTCCTCCCGACGGGCCCGGACAGGCAGCGTTCACCCACTGAGAGGCTTCAGCTCCCCGACGTGTACGTGTTACTACGGCAACCACGAGCGGTACCTCTACACGCAGCCCTCCCAACAGCACCACTGACACCATTACTGCTCCTCCAGCTGCAGCCGATTGGTGTCCATGACCTGCTAGACGACCCCCGGGGCTGAAAGACACCGGCACATGGACTTGGGACTTCAACCCAAGTTGCTCTTGTGTCACAGAAACAGAGACTTGAGACTTGACTTGGACTTGTCCCTCAAAGACTTGGGACTTGACTTGGACTTACCCCTCAAAGACTTGGGACTTGACTTGGACTTAACCCTCAAAGACTTGGGACTTGACTTGGACTTACCCCTCAAAGACTTGGGACTTGATTTGGACTCCAGCTCAAAGACCTGAGACTTGACTTGTCCCTCAAAGACTTGTGACTTGACTTGGATTTGTCCCTCAAAGACTTGTGACTTGACTTGGACTTGTCCCTCAAAGACTTAAGACTAGACTTGGTCTCCAGCTCAAAGACCTGAGACTTGACTTGGACTTACCCCTCAAAGACCTGAGACTTGACTTGGACTTACCCCTCAAAGACTTGAGACTTGACCTGGACTCCAGCTCAAAGACTTAAGACTTGACTTGGACTTGTCCCTCAAAGACTTGAGACTTGACCTTACCCCTCAAAGACTTGAGACTTGACTTGGACTTGTCCCTCAAAGACCTGAGACTTGACTTGGACTTACCCCTCAAAGACCTGAGACTTGACTTGGACTTACCCCTCAAAGACCTGAGACTTGACTTGACCTTACCCCTCAAAGACTTGAGACTTGACTTGGACTTGTCCCTCAAAGACCTGAGACTTGACTTGGACTTACCCCTCAAAGACCTGAGACTTGACTTGGACTTACCCCTCAAAGACCTGAGACTTGACTTGACCTTACCCCTCAAAGACTTGAGACTTGACTTGGACTTGTCCCTCAAAGACCTGAGACTTGATTTGAACTTGTCTCCTGGTATAAAAACAGTAGACATTTACATACCACCTCCAGAATGCCCAATCTGAAGACGTTACGGGTCCGAGCTCTGCTCACCGTCACCGTGCGCTGATCTCAGCTCGTGGGAGTGGAGCTCCTCAACGAGAGAGATCCACCAATCGAACATCTGACACCTCCGAGCCTCGGAGCCAAGTGCTCCTCAGAGGCTGCACAGTGTCTCCTGAGTCTTCGCGCGGACGTCACCAATGGATTTCGCAATAGACGTCGATGTTTGGAGATGTCTTTTTTAACTGGTAACCCTCCTCCCTCCTCCAAGAGAGTCCTGGGATGGGAGGATGGGCGAAAAGAGAGAGAGAGAGCGGGCCGTCGGCTCGTCCATCAACCCGAGATATCTAAATATTTATCCTGCGGTCCACATTTATCCGTCGGCCGGTGCCGTTTTTTTTTTCTGGGTCGAAAAAACGTTGCGTTTTCTGGGAAGAAACACGAGTATACGATGTTTACGCAGCGCTACCCCGGCGAGATTTATCCCCCGGCTGTCAGGCTTTGCAATAACACACATAAATTTGCGTTTTTTTTTTTTTTTTTTTGCGCCGTCTCGCCTGAAAATCATTAGAACCATTAATTTGAGTTCCGCACCAGCTGCTGGGAAGAAGAAGAAGAAGAAAAAAAACACCGGCAGCATGACCGCCAGGTGCTCTTGAGCAAGGCGCTCAGACGCGAGAGGATCTCCTCGGTTTCCTTCCACCGCAGGTGCTTCTAGAGCGGGATAATTAGTATGATTATGAGGACATAATTGATGCGCACAAGTGGTGGTTGAAGTTTATTAAATGTGCGCTACGACAAACAAGAAGACACTTTAAAGGAGATCAGGTCCTCACTTTGTATTACCTCACGCGGGAACGGTTGTTGTTTAAAGCCAGAAGCTATCATTATATTTTCTGGCCTCTTTTTTATGTTTATATATTAACTCAGAATGTTGATATGGCAGAAAAGAAGAAAAAAAAATACCCAACAGATATCGGATGCATCGTCATGACGATATTGTCCAAATATTCACGTTCCCCAGAGGACGGATCCTCTTCTTCACGTTCTTCACGCGCTTTGTGAACGACATCAACGCGGTCGTTTGCCCAATCAGACGTGGAGTCATCACGACACGCTTTATGGTCTGTTTGACTCTAAATGACCATAATTCAATAAATGAACATCACGCTGTATTGAAGAAGACTTGAAACTAGAGATTGAGACCAAAAACTAATGTTTACAATGTTTACTGAGGGAATACATCAAGAGAAGTAGAGTCATTTATATAGACTTCTATACAACCAGAGGAGTCGCCCCCTGGTGGTCAGGAGAGAGAATGCAGCTTTAACACATGAAGCATAGACTTCTATACAACCAGAGGAGTCGCCCCCTGGTGGTCAGGAGAGAGAATGCAGCTTTAACACATGAAGCATAGACTTCTATACAACCAGAGGAGCCGCCCCCTGGTGGTCAGGAGAGAGAATGCAGCTTTAACACACGAAGCATAGACTTCTATACAACCAGAGGAGTCGCCCCCTGGTGGTCAGGAGAGGGAATGCAGCTTTAACACATGAAGCATAGACTTCTATACAACCAGAGGAGTCGCCCCCTGGTGGTCAGGAGAGAGAATGCAGCTTTAACACATGAAGCATAGACTTCTATACAACCAGAGGAGCCGCCCCCTGGTGGTCAGGAGAGGGAATGCAGCTTTAACACATGAAGCATAGACTTCTATACAACCAGAGGAGTCGCCCCCTGGTGGTCAGGAGAGGGAATGCAGCTTTAACACATGAAGCATAGACTTCTATACAACCAGAGGAGTTGCCCCCTGGTGGTCAGGAGAGAGAATGCAGCTTTAACACATGAAGCATAGACTTCTATACAACCAGAGGAGTCGCCCCCTGGTGGTCAGGAGAAAGAATGCAGCTTTAACACATGAAGCATAGACTTCTATACAACCAGAGGAGTCGCCCCCTGGTGGTCAGCAGAGAGAATGCAGCTTTAACACATGAAGCATAGACTTCTATACAACCAGAGGAGTCGCCCCCTGGTGGTCAGGAGAGAGACTGCAGCTTTAAGACCTGAAAGTCTTTGGCCACTATGTAAAGTCTAACTAAAAATGCACATTAATGCATCGGTTTGTTTTAATGGAGTCTCTTATCGTCGTTGGTGGGTTTCAGGGTGTGTTACTCTGAAGAGGTCCAACTGTAAAACACTTCATAAAACCATGTGTGTGTGTGTGTGTGTGTGTGTGTGTGTGTGTGCGTTAATCTGAATTATGATTAATGTTGTTTACACTGATCCTTTACGGTTGTGCGACGGGATCGTCTGTATTTGTGTGAACTGCAGGCGGAGCGTCACCGATGGAGAGATTAGAAACTCATTTAACACCGAAGAAGACGAATGAACACACACACACACACACACACACACACACACACACACACACAGGGTAGTTGTTAAAGGGATGTGCAGAAGGTGAGTTGTGTGTCCGTCACCTGGTTGTTGACCCCCCCGGACGAGGACCCTGACCTCACACACGCCGAGAACTCCTAATGGATCGCCTCACGTTTCAGTGCAGCCACGCTGAAAAGGACCAGGGGGGTGGGGGGGGGGGGGGGGGGGGGGGGGGGGGGGGGGGGGGGGGGGGGGGGGGGGGGGGGGGGGTAAGGTTAGACGAGATGAAAGACCTGAGCTTGTAGGCCGCGGGGGGAAAGACAACAAACACTGGAAGGGAAACGGGATCCCCAGGAAGGTGGAGGTGATGCTTGTGAGTCCCGTCAGCTTCATCTCTGCCTACGGAGAGCCGGAGAGGACACCACCCATCATGATGTCATCCGTTTGTGTTCATCCATTTAATGTCATTCAAGTAAATAGACATTCTTTGTGTTTACAAGATAATGCCTCTTTTTAAAAAGAATGTTTTTACCATCGAGTCGGAGATTTTCATTTTGCAGATTTCTTTAATTAATTAATTTTTAAATCACAGGGACAAAAGAATTAAATCGGATAGTTTTTCCATTAATTAATTAATTTCCATTATTTATTTATCATTTAGTCTCTAATTTTAGTATATATATATATATATATTTTTTTTTAAATCTTCCTTCCTACAAGTTCAGAGCCTCAAACTCGTTTTGTCTGAACAGTTCACAAGATATTTAGTTTAGTTCTATAAAACAAGAAATCTTCACATTTGAGGAACTGGAAGCAGCAAATGTGTGAAGCAGCTGATCATCATCATCATCATCATCAATCAATTGGTTTGTTAGCAACACAAAACAATAATCATAATAAAAACCTGATCCCAGGTCTCCTCATACCATCGCGCATCAGCGCCCCCTGCTGGCTGGTCGAGGCTACTGCACCAAAGCTTGTGTTAAGAAATAGTCAGTGTAAAATAAACCTGGTTAGATTTATTTAAATAACTTGGAGCATTGACTTTTTGATTTAATGGAAAAAATATATTTTATTCAATTTTGTATATATATTATATAGGACAACAAAATAGAATATTTTTAGTAGACAATTAATTATTTAGTAAATATATATATATATATATATTTTAAATTGTGATAAATGCTCCTCAGAAATTCATAAACTTTAGAGAAAAAGTTGAAAACTTAAAAAAAGAAGAAACAAACCGTATTAAATATTCAATTTAAAATATTCAATTTAAAAGTAAAATGCAAAAAAAAAAGTAAACAAAGAATATTAAGAAATAAAAAAGATAAACCGACCCAGAGGATCTGGACACGTTTAAAAAAATTAAAAAAAAACACAAAAAAACCTGAATCTCGAAAAGCCAAAAAACTAAAATGTGGTATCTAGGAAGCGAGGAAGCAAGGAGAGAGTAAGTAGGACAAGGAGACAGCCGTGCGTTCTCTTCGCGAGCCAGCACCAAGAGAAGACCCTGCTTCTGCGAGGAGCTGCCGAGCGACTTTATTTACAATTCACAAAACACAGGAGTCTTTTTTCACATTGACGAGTTCCCGTTTCAGACTTTGAAACTTTTTCAAAACGTCTAATAATCCAGAGTTTATATTCCTTCTGTTTTATTTTCTCGATAGAAACATTCCAGTTTTGTATTTTAACAACACATCAGCTTGAAAACGTTCCGTTCATCTATATTTATATATATACTTTATATATTATATACAATCTCCTCCTCTTTCATGGCTTCAAAAACACAATATTCCCCTCTGTGGGAGGAGTTTCGTGGTCTTTGAAAAGGAAGTCGCTGTTCAGGAACAACAGGAAGTGTTTTGAAAAATAAAAACATTAAAATGTCCCAAAACTCTTTTGTTTCCGTCTGTGATTCTTTCATAAACTTTGATGTAACATCATCTTCTCACACTTCAGAACTAACGTCTGAGATGTGAGCGCATTTGAAAAGCACAAAGTGTGAACCGACGGGGGAACCGACGGGGGAACCGGGTCCACTTCGTCTCCTCGGAGAAATGTTACAGAGTTTTTTGATGAAAGGCAGAAAATGAAAGAGCCAAATCATATTTTGACCCACCCAACAATTTGGAGGGGGTGGGGGGGGTGGGGGGGGGCGTGTCCACATCCACTCAGTCACTGTAACACACACACACACACACACACACACACACACACACACACTTGTGATAAATAATCTTCAGTAATTCTGGATTGAATGACCGAGCGGTTGAAGGCAAAATGCGTTAAAGAAGGTTCAGAAAAAAACAACCTAATTTTACTGTATTGACCATATTCATGACAAAGGTCCCGTGGCATGAATATCTAAATCAATATATTGATACGATCAATCAATCAATCAATCAGTATATTGCCTGGCCCAGTAACTAACCAGGAAGTGTGTTAGGACCTCTAGAACAATAATAAAGCGCAATGAATTTGAGTTGAATGTTGGGTCGCAGCGCCCCCCTGTGGCCAGGTGGGGAGGTGGAGGTGGTCCCGTCCAGGAGGAGGGGGGGGGGGGGGGGGGGGCACAACACCTGCACCGGTTCACGATGCGGCTCTTTGAATTTCAACGTTGAATTATGTCGAATCATAAGCTTTTTGTTTGTTTGTCGAACGCCGACGTGAGAAACAGTTAAATAGGACTTCCTGTTCCTTCTAAGCGACGGAGATGAGTGGTTATATTTCATGAAAGTATATTTAACAAAGACGACTCGTCCCCTGACGTCGGTGTTCGGGGGGGTTCCTACTTGTCGGCGTCCCGATCCCCGCGCAGCCGCCTGTCGTGCTGCCGCTTGGTGAGGAGGTTCTTGAAGAGCTCGTAGACGGACCAGCTGATGGCCGTGGAGGGCATCTGGTAGATGATGCGGGCCTGGAAGCCTTTGAAGAAGGCCGGCGCGCCCCCCGTCCTGTACACCGTCCGAAAGGCCTCGGCCAGACCGGAGATGTGGCCGCCGCCGCCGGCAGCAGAGGCGGCCCCCCCCGCGGCCGCCGCCGCCACGTGCACGGCCCGGGCCTCCTGCGTGTTGAGGAGGGTCTTGCAGACGTCCAGCGGGGTGGTGGCGGCGGCGGCGAGCGCTCCGGCCAGCGCGCCGGACACCACGTGGGAGGACGGGTCGTACTGCCGGTGGGGGTTCAGGAGCTCCTGCAGGTACTCGTAGGTCATGAAGTGCAGCGCCTGGAACGGCACGTTCAGGGTCAGCTGGGTTCCGTAGCTGCGGTAGAACGCGGCCGGGCCGTCGCGCCGCAGCAGGGAGGCCGCGCAGTGCAGGACGCCGCGGTACGGAGAGTTGAACATCTGCATCCGCTGCTTCACCACTGAGGAGGGAGGAGGCGAGGTTTTAGTGTACAGGGAGGGAGAGAGGAGACAAGGTTTTAGTGTACAGGGAGGGAGAGAGGAGACAAGGTTTTAGTGTACGGGGAAGGAGAGAGGAGGCGAGGTTTTAGTGTACGGGGAAGGAGGGAGAGGAGAGGAGACAAGGTTTTAGTGTACGGGGAAGGAGGGAGAGGAGAGGAGGTTTTAGTGTACGGGGAGGGAGGGAAGGAAGGAAGGAAGGAAGGGAGGAAGGAAGGGAGGAAGTGTAACCAAACGCTTTAATCTGGAGGAATAACTCTCCACTCCTCACATCCCATAATAAGCTCTCCCTCCACTCGGCTCCTTCAGCTTTAATCACGCTGAATGCCTCATTTTAAATAAACTCCAGAGCTCACCAGTCGTGCCTGTAGCTCCACCTGGTGTCCTGATGGGAGAACTACACCCTCAGGGGGCCTCACGGGTCTCTGGAGGACTTCAATAAATAGATTATGTATTGAACAGATGCAGATCCATCTTTAACTGCTCTGAGGTCAGTGAACCAGCAACATTTAGATATTCAGATTATAAAAGAAAATAAAAGTGTTTGTGTTGATCAATAAACCGTCATGAGTAGTTTTAATAAGAGTTTCTGTCAACGGCTCATAATTCATCTTTAATATCTATTTTATATTCACGTGAAAACCAACACTACATTTTACTAGATTACATGTGAACGCATCATGAGAACGTTATATAATGTACCTTCAGCCAGTTCTCATCTTCACTGAGCAGAGCCTGAACGCATCATCATGTAACTGAAGTGAACCTCCGCTGGTCCTCCGTTAGCGGTGCTGCTAACGTTACTAGCTAACGTTACTAGCTCTCCTCCTGTCGGTCTAAACACCGATTGGTTGTTTACAAAGTCACATGATCAGATCAGAGAAACATCAGGATGTCCTGATCACATGATCTACTGGAGGATAACGATGGTAAAACTTTATTTCACAACTGTGATGGTTAACGTTAAACTAGAACTAACAACTACCACCACTAATGTGAGTTTGGGTCAGGTGAGACACAAAGGGGGAGGAGTTACCTTCGGCTGGGTTCATGATGGCGTCGTGCAGCACCGTGGCCATGCAGCCCGCCACTCCTGTAGAACAGAGAAAAGGGACGTTTAAGACTCGCCGTCGTCCTCTAACCGGCATTTAAATCCAACGGTCGCTCACAGTGTCCCCCTCACCGTTTGAGAAGTGGCTGTTGGCGCCGGGGTGGATGGCGTCGCCGAGCGAGAACTTGATCTTCTCGTAGCAGGCGAAGTAGAGCGCGTGGGCAGGCCCCGCCCCCACCGCCAGCACGTTCACGCCCCTGATGGGGCGCCACACGCCCTCCGTCCGCACGATCTGCCGCAGGGCGTCCATCACGTTCCTGTAGCGCGCCCCCGGCTCGGGGTGAAGGCTCTGCATGCGCGTCTGGAGAGAGAAGATCCAGAGGGTTGTTCAGAAAGTCCAGACGTCCTCCCTTCATACACACCTCCTTTCCTTCCTTCATACACACCTCCTTTCCTTCCTTCATACACACCTCCTTTCCTTCCTTCATACACACCTCCTTTCCTTCATTCACACCTCCCTTCCTACACACCTCCCTTCTTTCCTTCCTACACACCTCCTTTCCTTCATTCACACCTCCCTTCCTACACACCTCCCTTCTTTCCTTCCTACACACCTCCCTTCCTTCCGTCACACCTCCACCTTCCTCCCTTCCTACACACCTCCTTTCCTTCCTACACACCTCCCTTCCTTCCGTCACACCTCCACCTTCCTCCCTTCCTACCCACCTCCCTCCCTTCCTACCCACCTCCACCTTCCTACACACCTCCCTCCCTTCCTACACACCTCCCTTCCTTCCGTCACACCTCCACCTCCCTCCCTTCCTACACACCTCCCTTCTTTCCTCTCTCCCTCCCTACACACCTCCTTTCCTACCTCCCTCCCTACACACCTCCTTTCCTTCCTACCTTCCTACACACCTCCTCCTTCCTCCCTTCCTACACACTTCCTCCTTCATTCATTCCTTCCTTCCTACCTACCTCCCTTCCTACACACCTCCTCCCCCTTCCTTCCTAGCTACCTCCTTTCCTACACACTTCCACCTTCCTTCCGACCCACCCACCTCCCGTCCTTCATACACACCTCTCTTCTTTCCTTCCTTCCTTCCTCCCTCCTTCCTACCTCTCTACACACCTCCCTTCCTTTCTACCTACGTCCCTCCCTACACACCTCCTTTCCTTCCTACCTACACACCTCCTCCCTTCCTACACACCTCCTCCTCCATTCCTTCCTACCCACCTCCCTCCCTCCCTACACACCTCCTTTCCTTCCTACCTCCCTTCCTACACACCTCCTCCTTCATTTCTTCCTTCCTACCCACCTCCCTCCCTCCCTTCATACACACCTCCCTTCTTTCCTCCCTTCCTTCCTACCTACCTCCCTCTCTACACACCTCCTTTCCTTCCTACCTACCTTCCTACACACCTCCTCCTTCATTCCTTCCTTCCTACCCACCTCCCTCCCTACACACCTCCTTTCCTTCCTACCTACCTTCCTACACACCTCCTCCTTCATTCCTTCCTTCCTACCCACCTCCCTCCCTACACACCTCCTTTCCTTCCTACCTACCTTCCTACCCACCTCCTCCTTCATTCCTTCCTTCCTACCCACCTCCCTCCCTTCCTACACACCTCCTCCTTCCTACCTACCTTACTACCCACCTCCCTCCCTTCCTACACACCTCCTCCTTCCTACCTACCTTACTACCCACCTCCCTCCCTTCCTACACACCACCTCCTTCATTCCTTCCTTCCTACCCATTATTATTATTATTATTATTAGTATTATATATTCGTGGCTCCAGGGTGTAAAGTAGGAAAGTAGCTGAACGCCAGCTACAGGTCCTTTAACCCTCTCCTAACGGTGATGGAGGAAGAAGGCCTTTGGTTTTAAGTAACTCTGTAAAGTCCTCTGAGGAACCAGGAACCAGGAAGTCAGACGTCAGATGATGAAAAGGAACTGAGATTGTGAAAAATAGAAACATCTTGGGATGGAGGAAGCTGCCCGCCAAACATTACTGTAAATAAAAAATACGTAATGCACTTCCTACTTCGACTTAGTGGCTGAAACGGGGGGAAAAAAACACATTAAAAAAATCTCTCTTAAGTTACTTTTTATACTTTTGTATTTAAATCAGCTTCAGGTGCTCGGTTATTTTAAAAAAAGAAAGAAAAAGGAGCTTTTTGTTGTCGATATGATAACTTGACACACACACACACACACACACAAACACACACACACCCTGCCGAGCACGATGTGACCAACGCTACCGTTTGCAAAGCAGACTGCTCTTGAAAACGAGACACGTGGGTGGTGGTGGGGGGGGGGGGGGTCACGTTGGAGGTCATTCTGCCCGAAAAAAACAAAACGCCATGAATTGGATGAGCTCATCGTCATCAGGGAATCTGTTGTGAAGGAGAGCTTTGTTCCATCGGACCGCGGCGCTGAGAAACCGGGGAGGACGGTCTCGTTCTTTATCTCCCGGAGACGAGAGTCTGCGTTTAAAGAGCGCGTGAAAAACATCCCAAGATTTGTTTTTTCCCCCAAGGTTAATTATGTAGAGCACTGCATTGTGGGTCCGTTAACGTTTTATGTTGGTGTGCATAAACGCCAACTAACGACGTTAAAAAAAAATTAAATAAAAACAGAAACAGAAACGCACATTTCCGAGAGCCGTCGGAGCCTCTTGTGACGTTTTGTTTTATTACGCAAGACGGGAAGATTGCGGTTGCGTAATAAAACTGGGGATTTTAATGACATGACATCGTCATGCGGTTATGTAACCGCGGAACTATCCAGTTATGTTGGGTTACAGTAAACACAGTAAGTGTGAAATAGTGACGATTTAAGTCGGGTTCGTGAGTAAAAAAGTCAGTTTAAAGACCCGTAATGGCGGCTTGTTGGCCAGAAGGTGCAACTGCAGCTAGCTACACAAATAATAAACACAATTAAGAGTTTAATTGCTATTTTTTCCTTGTCTCGCGTTATTTAATGCTTACTAAACGCGTGTTAGTCTGCTGACCTCTGTTAATCGAGCTCGGGCTCGCATTCGGGCCTCCGTCAGCCCGGTGGGTTCTATTCAACGGTTACCAACCGCCGTCACGTGATCGCGACGTGATGACGTTTCATTACCTTGACGCAGTCGATGGGGTACATGACGCAGTGCTCCATGATTCCGGCCACGGACCCCGCCAGCATGTGAGTGCCGGTGGCGGCTCCTTGAGGTAGTCCTTCGTAGTCCGCTTCGGGCTCCGCAGAGGTCGAGGGCTCCGGGGGAGTCAGTCGATGCAACGCCGGGGAAAAATCCTGCTCCCCGGGCATTCTCGGCGCGAGAGACCCGTAGAACCCCCCCGTGGCGTCCAGGAGCCGGCCGCCCATCCACCGAAGCTCTGCCCCGGCAGCGGCGCCTGTAACCCGGCTGTCTACGCCCGGTGTTTCCATTGGAGGCTCGCCGGGACACGAAACCGTCCGTTAAAAGAAAAATGGACGGCTCCTGTGACCCGCCTGTCGGTGCGATCTTCCCGGTAGTCTCAGGCAGCTGTAGCGGGTCCGTGAACCGGGAGTCCGGGGGGGGGGCGGGGGGACCTCGGTGGGTTGGTCCGCGAGTCACGCCAGAAGCGCGAGCCGATTCGACAGTCCCGACTGTCAATCACTACCAGTGCCCTTTGATTGGCCGAATCCGGCTCGCAATAAGGCGGCTCAATAAAGTAGGCGGGGTTTCAGCGTCATGTGGGCGTGGAGGACTTTGTAACATCGGGAGGTCACGTGTTTTTACGGGAAGCGTTTTAAACCGGACGTCCCAAATTGGAATTGTAACTATATATATATATAAAAATGTACACAATTTTGGACTTAATCTGGACGTATTAATAGCCGTTATAAGGTACAAATAGATACAATAACACAACATAGACATTTGGACACACATGGTACTGCTGTAAAAAATACTAAATATATACTAATGCTTTCATAATGTGAGAGAAAATTACACCAAAAAAAACTAGCAAAACGACAATGAAACAATTACAATAACACACAATAAAACAATTAAACAAATAAACAATAGAAATGTTTCCAGTTTGAGTGTCACTCATCAAAACCTTTGGGTGTATTCTTTATTTTATAGTTTTTATTAAGTCGTAGACATTTACATTTGCGATGCAAATACATTAGAATTGGTGGTTTTGACAGAAAGCATAGAGCGCAACAAAACAATTCAATATTTAAATTGGCCTTGTTGACTTCTATCTCTTTACTCACTGCTGTGGTCGGGCTGAATAAAGAGACTGCTGTCAATCATAAACTCTTGTTGACAAATCATCTGCACCCTGTTCTCACATGTGCTCACGTTGCATTTGGTGTCGCTCAAAATCCATTTCAAACTGATTTAAATGTCCAAACTTTGTAATATTATATAGGCATATATAAATATATCATCGTATATATAGTTTTTTATATTACCGTGTAATATAATATATTTCTTTATAGATCATTATATTTATATTGATTGATATATGTTTGTATATTATATATATTTAAACATATATGTAGATGTAATTAATATATAAACATATATATATATATATATATATATATATATATGCATTGTGTGTTTATAATGGAAAGAAAATATCCAATGATGACTCTTTGCTGTGTGTGTGTGTTTGTGTACATTATTGTTCTTATTATTTGGATAAGGATATAATCCTAAAAAAACCATAGTAACCCGTAACAGCCCATAATAAGATGTATAATCTGAATACCACATTTTCCAAAAAGACTTCCGTATACAAGCAGTTGCTGTTACAGAAAAATAAATACACACGGACGCACATATATGTGACACACCGCCACGCCCCGCCCCCTTTGGTGTTAACGGAGAAGTGGGCGTGTCGCGATGTGCTCCGGACCAATGGCGGTGTTAGGACGACGCAGCCAGCACGAGCCGACCGGAAGTCGGTCGGATTTTTCGATCACTTCCTCCTCCTCGACGTCTTCCTTCTTCTTCTCCTTTTGAAGAGGCACCTTTCAGGTAAGTTTACACCGGAGAGCGACAGCATATGCACACGATACGTAACACACCGACCGACCGGTGCCGTTCCCCGGTGTGTAACCGGTAACGGATACAACGGGAGCCGACACACTGTTTTAAAGCCGGTTGTTTTCTTTCTGTCCAGCAGGACAACTGTCCGGTTTATTTATGCAACAGTTTAATCTTATATAACCGGGGAATAAGCCCGGTTAAGCTGCATTTTAAAGAGGTGTCACACCAACAGCAGCTATTTATATAATATAAAACACCCCAATATGCTACACTTTACTCATTAAAACCCATAAATCATGCTGTAGTATATCTATGCATTGTGTTACAATATAGTGATCCCCCTAACCTCATGCTATATCTCATTCTATACCTTTTTGTTATAATATATATCTACATTATTAATATCTCATTAATAACGTCACCCTGTGGCTCCATATGCTCTCGCCTGTCTGTGTGTGTGTGCTCTCTCTTCTGGGTTTACTTTGAAAACACCCATCTAATTAATTTTAATTTCCCTATATTCATCTCTAATCTAACGTTGTGACGTCACTCACTGGAAATCACAAATCACAATAGGCTTCGTCTACAAATAATCAACAATTACTAGAATAAAGATTGTAAAGCCCTCCTGAGGCTAATTTGTGATATTGAGCTATGCAAAATAAAACTAAATTTGAAATTGACCAACGCGATTGACGGCTCGTGATTATTTTCTGCCTATTTTTGATTTCTTTAGTCTCGGCCATCAATTTCCATATTTTCCCAACAGAAGGAAACACGCCGCTCTGGACGGCGTCCTAATCTGACCGCGGGCGCCATGAGGTGACGTCTGTGACATCTTGAATAATCCCGCCCCCCCCACCGGGACACATGGCGAGGTAACACACAGATGCAGTAATAACCTCGATATGTTGTGTGACCCTGAGTCTTTATTTAATTTAAAACGCTCCGTCTGTCCTCCTCCTCAGGATCACTTTCTCCTGCCTGCCGGCCTCCTGGCACTGCAGCGTGTCCCTTCTGTCTCTGGGCTGCGCTCCCCGGCAGCGGCTGCTGCTGCTGCTGCTCGTCACCTCCGCCGTCCTCCTCCTGGGAACCTACCAGAGGCAGCTGTGGAGCACCAGGCCGCGGCGGCCCGGGTCCCGGGTCAACAAGTGGGTGTGAACGTGTTGAATATGATGGATTTAACAAAAAGGCTATAAAACAGATTATTTATTTTTAGGATTCTGAAAAATTTAAACTCGATGTTTGTGTGGAAAAAAACGTAGCGACTTATTGCTCTCTCCAAAAAAATTAAAATCTGCACGAATCTTTTAAGAAACATTCCATATTTAATACAAATTTAAAATTTGACCACGTCGCCCGTCGGTAACTCTTCCCCCGTGGGAACCGAGCCAGCTGATAACGAGCTTTCGGGAGAACCGTTATCTCGTTTTTGTTTGTCGAGGCCGGCTCGACGTGACCTGACGTTCCTCCCGTGGGACCGAGCGCAGGTGCTGTCACCCGAATCCCCCAAAAGGACTTGTAGAGACACACGGGCCTCACCCCCCCCCCCCCCCCCCCCCCCCCCCCCCCTGCCTTCCAGGTACCTCTCCATCGCAGAGTCCATGGAGGTCACCGACCTCTCGGACCCGGCTCTGAACTACGGGATCGTGGTGGACTGCGGCAGCAGCGGCTCCCGGGTCTTCGTGTACTACTGGCCCCCCCACAACGGGAACCCCCACACGCTGCTGGACATCCGTCAGATGAGGGACCGCGACCGCAGGCCGGTGGTCAAGAAGATCAAACCTGGTGAGGGGGGGGGGGGGGGGGGGGCGTAAAGTAATAAGACGTCTAAAAACAAATGATTCTCGATATCAGTATTTCTGACTTTGTTGCGCAATAAGTCAGCTGACGGACTCGATCCTCTGGGTCTCGATCGCCCTTTGAACCCTGAGACAGAACGGATCGTTTGGTAACCATGGAAACGGGCGTGCCCGTCAGCGCTGGTAGTTCTTCCTGATTTAAAAAGCTGCCGCTTCTCTTCCTGTAATTATACCCAACTATTAAAAATAATAATGATGATAATTAATAATGATGAGTCTTCCCCCCCCTCCAGGTATCTCCACCCTGGCCAACACGCCCACCCAGGCCAGCGACTACCTCCGCCCTCTGCTCCTCTTCGCGGCCGCTCACGTCCCGAGGATCAAACACAAGGAGACGCCGCTCTACATCCTCTGCACCGCCGGCATGCGGCTGCTGTCGGAGAGGTGAGGGAGGGGGAGGAGCTTACCAAAAAAGGGAGGGGGAGGAGCTTACCAAAAAGGGAGGGGGAGGAGCTTACCATAAACACGTTGGTGCAGGATAAAACATCCCTCCATGAAGGTCATAATGTCTCATTATGTTATATTATTATATCTTATAGTCATTATACGAAGAGGTTTCTGTCGTTGATATAAATATAAACACCGGTTGAACACCGTGACCTCCTCGTGACCTTTGTAACTGGTCCTGGTTCAACTCACCGAGGCCTCCTCGTGACCTCCTCGTGACCTTTGTAACTGGTCCCGGTTCAACTCACCGAGGCCTCCTCGTGACCTCCTCGTGACCTTTGTAACTGGTCCCGGTTCAACTCACCGAGGCCTCCTCGTGACCTCCTCGTGACCTTTGTAACTGGTCCTGGTTCAACTCCTCGTGACCTCGTCTCTCCGTATTCCAGCCAGCAGGCGGACATCTTGGAGGACCTGGTCGCCGACGTTCCCCTGGAGTTCGACTTCCTGTTCTCCAGCTCGCACGCCGAGGTCATCTCCGGGAAGCAAGAAGGTGAGACGGAGGTTGTTAGGCAACAATCGCCGTGGCAGCAACAATCCTTTTTAAAAACCTTTTGTAACTGCTTCCTGTCTGTGTTGTTGTGCCCCCCCCCCCCTCCCCCCCCTGAAGGAGTGTACGCGTGGATCGGCATCAACTTTGTGTTGGGCCGCTTCGACCACGCCGATGAAGGTGAGCGCGAAGGCGTGAAAAAGGGTTCAGAGGTTTTATTAAATGTGTGTGTGTGAGGGTTCTTCTGTCAGTTGAAGAACCCTCACACACACACACACACACACACACACACACTTTAACACCTTCGTGTTTCTCAGAAGACGCGACAGTCGAGGTGACGACGGGCTCTCAGAACCAGCCGCCGATGAGCAGGCGGCGCACGGTGGGCATCATGGACATGGGCGGAGCTTCCCTGCAGATCGCCTACGAGGTGCCGGGCGCCATCGCCTTCAGTTCGCCGCAGGAAGTACGATCGACCGGTCGGGCGTTGCAGTTATTGACGAGGAGGAGGAGTGGGGGGGGGGGGGGGGGGGGGGGGATTGTTTTACTCGTTTTTGATACAAAGTTACGTCATTATTTACCCTGCGAGACAAGTTTGAGAGCACAAACACCCCTCCCAGTCGACAGCTTGAACTAAAGCGCTAAAAAAAATCGTTTATATTGAGAGTTTGTGTATTTTTACATGTTTTATTTTATAATATTTTTTTTTAGGAGGAGGCGGGGAAGAGCGTCCTGGCTGAGTTCAACCTGGGCTGCGACGTGGAGCACACGCAGCACGTTTACAGGGTCTACGTCACCACGTTCCTCGGCTTCGGGGGGAACATGGCCCGGCAGCGCTACGAGGACCAGCTGCTCAACGGCACGCTGGCAAAGAACAGGTTTTTATCCTTTTAATGAAACCTGTAGACTTCTATACAACCAGAGGAGTCGCC
>NC_046966.1:24513342-24535842 GCF_009769545.1 Cyclopterus lumpus
CCGTCAGAGCCACCCCAGCTGGCTGCGCTCCTCCTTCCTCTACAACCACCACCTGCTGTCGCTCTGCATCCTGGTGGTGGCGCTCGCCATCCTGCTCTACATCCTGCGCCTGAGGAGGATCCACCAGAGGGAGCAGCGGCAGGCCGAGACCCTGAACCTCCTGTGGGCCGAGGAGGGAGAGGCCCTGCTCTCCTGAGACGATGGGGGGGGGGTCACAGGGACCTGGAGATCTGTGGAGGGGTCACAGGAATCTGGAAAACTGTGGGGGGGGGGGGTCACAGGAACCTGGAGATATGTGGGGGGGTCACAGGGACCTGGAGATCTGTGGGGGGGTCACAGGAACCTGGAGATCTGTGGGGGGGTCACAGGAACCTGGAGATCTGTGGGGGGGTCACAGGGACCTGGAAAACTGTGTGGGGGGGGGGGTCACAGGGACCTGGAGATCTGTGGGGGGGTCACAGGAACCTGGAGATCTGTGGGGGGTCACAGGGACCTGGAGATCTGTGGGGGGTCACAGGGACCTGGAGATCTGTGGGGGGCCCCGACATTTGATGAGCCTGGAAATGAAGACGGATCTGTGGAAGGAATCCACTCTGCACTACAGGGCTGAACCACCGGGGGCAGGCTTCTGTTTTTAATGGGTAGAAAACTAGTACATGAAAGTACACAAATATATATATGAGGGTTAAAAATACAGAGTATTTACAGTATAGTACTCTACATTTTGGTTTCCCATAATATGCTAATGTTGGTTAATTCAACCGTTTCAGTTCATTTATTTATTTTTAACTCTAGCTGAAAGCCTCCGATCGTGTTTTCTGGTCCTCGAACGCCTCTCGGATCGTGTTTTCTGGTCCCTCGAACGCCTCTCGGATCGTGTTTTCTGGTCCCTCGAACGCCTCTCGGATCGTGTTTTCTGTTCCTCGAACGCCTCTCGGATCGTGTTTTCTGGTCCCTGAACGCCTCTCAGATGCTATCAGAGGGGAAGCTGACCGAGAGCTCTGAGAGCGGGTGAAGGCCCGCAGGCCCGATTCCTAACAGCCTCATGAATGCAATAATGAAAAGAAAGAAAGAAAGAGAAGGAAACCGGTCCAGATGGAGGTAGAGACGAGATCGGTCCCAACAGACGGTTCAGAAACGGGAACGACTTGAAAGCCATTTTTAGGGGAAACAAGCCACAAAAAGAAAAAAGGGTCCGTTGTGTTCAGCTGTGAAAGAACACGAGAGTCTGAGAAGCTCCGGCGCTGAATCTTCTAGACGCACGCTTCCTGTTTCTGTTCGTGCGCTCTCGACAAACTGTTCCGACGGTGTGACCTTTGACCTCTTTCTGATTCACCCTGGTGTGACCTTTGACCTCTTTCTGATGCTCCCTGGTGTGGTTTCCAGGGTTTGAGTGTGTCCTCCCAGAGCTGGGCGTCGTGCAATGTTTCACAGGAAGTCACTGAAGGTTTTTTTTTTTTAAAGAAGGTACCCTTTTTGTTTGTTTGTTTTTGTTTGTTTGAACATCAATGGAAACGATTCCAATCCAATAAAGGATCCTTTTTGTAATAAAAACCTCGACTGTGTATTGGAACTCTTTCACGTCACGATTTTAATAAATGTAATAATATATATTTTAAGTATTTATAGTAAAAAGAATATAACAAATATTTAAATACATATATATGTACTAAAAAAAATCACATTGGATTTTTTAAATATATTTATATATATGTGTATGTATGTATATATATATATGTATACATACACAAATATATATACATATGTGTATATATATATATGTATATATACATATACATATGTGTATATATACATATATATGTGTATATATATATGTATATATATTAAAGTGTATAAATATATATATGTATATACATATATATATACACATATATATACATATGTGTATATATGTATATATATATACATATATATATGTGTGTGTATATATATATATATATGTGTGTGTAACTACACACCGACCCTCAAAGTACACACTGTTGCACGCAGTGTGCGTTCATGTGGAAACATCCCCAATCCCTCACAACGTTGACCTTTGACCCTCAAAGTCATGCAACAACACGAGCGAAGACGTTCTTATTTTAAAAATATACTTTTAATACAACAGCTGCATATAAATATTAAAATATACATTATACAGGTGTACAGTACACTCACACAAAACAAAAAATATTAGGCTTCTATTTGTACGGCACTTCTTGTATTTTTTTTATTTTTTTATTATTTTGTATTAACTATTTTCTTAAAGGTAACTTACTGACGAAGGAGTTGCGCAACAAAGATGCGTCGATGTGTCGACGGGTTCCAAGGTGAGACGGAAAAGTATAAGCTGTACATGACGTGACACGGCGTTGTGGAATGTTTGCTCCTCCTCTTTCTTCCCATCATGCAACGCGTTTTCAGACGGATCAAAAGGAGGGGGGGGGGGGAGGGGCGTCGGAAGGCGCTCGTAAAAAAAAACGAAAAAACGTTGGCCCGTTTTTTTTTGGGGTGAAAGCCACGAGAGTTTTGAGAGCCCTCAATGTGGACCAGCAGGTCTACAAGTGACACCAGGAGGAGGTTCTCCAGGGGGGGGGGGGGGGGGGGGGGGCATCAAGATGCAGGCTCCTCCTCCGGAGCCGTCAGAGCGTGACGGAGGAGGTGATTAAAAGGCCTAAACTGTTCCTCATCGGCTAAGTGCTGTTTCCCTCGCCCCCCCCCCCCCCCCCCCCCCCCCACGGGACGGGCACCCGGAGGTCAGCGGCGTCCCACCAGTGTCGACTTACCGACGGGGTCCAAAAAACCACAACGGCGCTCACTCGCATGAAAAGAGGTGGCGAGGGATCAGACTCGACTTTGTGGTTTTTGTTTTGTTTGTTGTTGTTGTTGTTGTTGTTTTTTAAATCGGGGACTATTTCTAGACTTTGGATAACTTTACCCGAGCGTACCAGCAGGGGGCAGGAGTGAGTGGAGGGATGTGCCTCAAGGCAGGAAGCTAACAACCGAGCTAACAATCAAATGTGAGAGGGGGAAGTCCCGCCCTCTTATTTAAAAAATAAATAAATGTAATTACACATTACATGTTGACGTCTAAAATTACTTTTCCCCCCGCAGGTCAAGAAAGAAGTTTGCAGTAAAACCGTTTAGCTAATAATTGTCAATTTGGGAGATTGGACTTCGTTTCCTTCAGACAGACCCGTGCTAGCCGTGTCCCTTTTATGCTAAGCTAACCCGCCGGCCAACACGATCGGGTGGACGTCAGGCAGCGGGTCGTCCCGATTCGATTGACACTTCGCTAAGTCCCCCCCCCCCCCGTGCTAGCCAATCGTAGCGTAGCATCAGCCAGTCCCTGGTCTGCTTCTCTTTTTCGTTCAGGGAGTGCAGTGAGTGACAGTGTGGGCTCCACGGAGGAGGCGGGGCTTAGCAATCGAAGGGGGGTTGGGGGGGCTCATTTCTCCTTTCTTCTCAGAGTCGATGTTCACAATATTTTGGTTGGCTTTTCTTTTCTTTTGGCTGAATATGAGATAGGACCCAACGCAGGGTCGGCAGTTTCTTCTTCTTCTTCTTCTTCTTCTCAGTAGAGTCGAGTGAGGCCAGCTGGGAGCAGAAGTCCTGACCTCGGCATCGTGACCCCGGCATCGTGACCTCGGCCCCCGCGGCTCTGAGCTCCAGGCACTTCATTATGCAAACAAACGGCCTTTCACAGCAGAACATGCAGCCGCCGCGTTGCTGCTTTTATCTTTTTTTCATCAGAACCGGAGAACCGGAGCGCCCACGACGGGCCTCATCCACCCACACCTGTCTGGAGACCCGAAGGTGCTCTTTGAGCTTCTTCTTCTTGAGGGTCTGAAGGTGCTCTTTGAGCTTCTTCTTCTTCTCTTGGAGGATCTGAAGGTGCTCTTTGAGCTTCTTCTTCTTCTCTTGGAGGATCTGAAGGTGCTCTTTGAGCTTCTTCTTCTTCTCTTGGAGGATCTGAAGGTGCTCTTTGAGCTTCTTCTTCTTCTCTTGGAGGATCTGAAGGTGCTCTTTGAGCTTCTTCTTCTTCTCTTGGAGGATCTGAAGGTGCTCTTTGAGCTTCTTCTTCTTCTCTTGGAGGATCTGAAGGTGCTCTTTGAGCTTCTTCTTCTTCTTCTTGAGGGTCTGAAGGTGCTCTTCTTCTTCTTCTTCTTCTTGAGGGTCTGAAGGTGCTCTTCTTCTTCTTCTTCTTCTTGAGGGTCTGAAGGTGCTCAGTGTCTCTCTCACCACAGTGCAATTCAAAAGGTCCTCGACTGATTATTTTAATGTCCGACAACGTTTAGAGACCACGGACAGGTCGGTCTACAGCATCAGCAAAGACGACAGAAGAAAGGCAGATTATTATAGTAAAAAAACAAAAGAAAAAACTCTGGTGACCGACGCCCACTTTGTGAGCGCCGTCGTTGCGAAATAACAACAAAATCATCATTAAAAACAAACAAACAATAAAACGTAAAAAAGAAAATGTTATTTGCTTTCTAGATCTACAAGTGAGTGTTTTTTTTTTTTGTTCTCTCTCTAGTTGTCATTGCAATTCAGGAAGGTGCGCTACATAAATCAGGTTGGGGGGGGGGGCAGAGGAGAGGGGGAGGGGGGGGCAGAGGAGAGGGGGAGGGGCATTGAGGACACTTCCCTTTTGTGGGTCAAGAGGAGCGCCAGGCTGCAGCGTGGGTCCACGACAGTAGTGCATTATTCTGGGTGAATAGAACGCCGCCCACTTTACAGACGTAACAATTCTCCCCCCCCCCCCACACACACACACACACACACACAAACTAAACGGTTAATGGTGATTGGTCGGCAGCTTCTGGAGCCGTGAGCGCTTTTGGTGTCTGGTTGTTCAGCAGTTTCTTTGGTCAGTTTGAATTAAGGTGCAGTTTCTTTTTTCCTTATACTTTGCTTACATTTTGATGGGGTGTTAAAGAAGGGGGGGGGGGGGGGGGGGGGGGGGGGGGTTAAAGCTCCAAGGACTTTTCCCACATAACCAACGTTTCCCTCAACAGCTGGACTTGTTGGCAATATCTCTGACGCCGATGCAATCTGAATGGTATGCAGCGCTTCTAGAGGAGCCAGAGGACTATATATATATATATATATATAGTAATAAATATAATATATATAAATATATTTATTTATATATATATAAATAAATATATTTATTTCTAAATATATTTATTTATATATATAAATAAATATATTTATTTATATATATATTTATTTATATATAAATAAATATATATAAAGCACACCCGCTTCTTTTTCTCTTCTAGGCCTGCGCTCCTATCACTGCCTTATTTTAGCACTTCCTCTATCCACAGATCCCCCCCCCCCCCCCCCCCCCCCCATCCCCCGCCTGCCGACAACTACGACCATCTACAAAACAGTGCAATGTCTATTCATAGGCACACTGGGATACAGAAACAGCACACAGAGGGAGAGAGGAACACTATACGCTCATACAGTATGTATATACACGTCCAACACACACACACACACACACACACACACACACACACACACACACACACACAGAGACGTCAGCAGCAGCTCTGGCCTGGTGGTGGTTGTGGTGCAGCTCGCAGAGACGGGAGATGACCAGGAGCAGGGTGGCAATTTATTTTGTTTAGGCTCCTCCTCCTCCTCTTCCTCCTGCTCCTCCTCCTCCTCCTCCTCTTCCCAGCATCGCCACGTCTTTGCTCGAGTGTGTCCATCATGAGGGCGGAGGCGGGCCCCGAGAAGTGCGGTCAGGGTGCTTGGCTCGGTGGGTGCTGGGATGATGGGGGGGTCAGGAGAGGTGTGGGGGCGGGAGGGGGGGTTAGCCTGCCGCCTCATCGCCTCCCTGCGGGGGCTCTTTGCGCTGGTTCTGGTTCTGGTTCTGGTTCTGGTCCCCCGCGCTGGCCGCCAAAATCCTCTGCACAAAGTCTTTGGTCCGCCCGGCGACTAAAGGACCTGAAGTTGTCATGGAAACAAATTGGGACGGCGTGATGGAAAGATTAAAAAAATAAAGAACGAGACAGAAAATGGTGGCATAATATATCTGGTGTTTTTTTAAATTTTTAAATTTAAAACAAATTAAGAGAACTGACACCAGAACCTAAAAAAAATAAAACATGTTTGCGTATTTGTGCCAACGGAGGTAGAACAATTATATTCCAAGAATAAAAAAATTCTTGGAATATATTCTCCGGAAAGAAGATGAATATTTAACCCCCTTTTACAATTAATGTTCTTTTCAACCCACAGTGGCACTTTTAATAAAATGTTTCTGAATCAGAAATCAGTGCAAAATGCACACGTTTAAGTTTATTATTAGATAAACTCTATATGAAATAAAACAATAATAATAAAAGGCATTGGAGAGCTTTATATATGTTGCCAACACGTTCGTTTCTACCGGATTTCTTTGTATATTCATAATTTCTGCATTTCTTTGAGCTTCTCACCGCTGGACTCTCGGAGGATGTCCTCCAGGCGGCGGGTCATCCCTCGCTCGTCCGTGTCCTCCTCCTCGCTGCTCTCCACCCGCAGTCGGATCACCTCCTTGATCCGCAGCAGAGCTCCCAACAGGTTCTCTGTGAACACAGTAAAAAAAATATTATTCGTGTCTCAAAACTCGTCCAAATTCGGACGCCCGATGAAGCGGCTGGAGAGAAAACACCTGCGATGACGTCACTGACTGGCAGCTTCAAATCGGTGGCGTTTGCCCCCCATTGTGTTGCATTAAAACCTCGAAAAAACGTACACAGAATAATCAAAATGGGTAAAAGTGAAATGAAAAAATTAATAACGCTGACTAGCCCTTACCTTCACAGCTTTGTATACGCACACTCTTTGTTTGTTTATAGCATAACTTTAGCTTTTTACTTAATTATATGAGTTTCATATTAAGTCAGGCCGCAGTATAGAGAGTATTTTACGTTGGCAACGTAAGGTGTGACTCCTCTGGTTGTATAGAAGTCTATGCTTCGTGTGTTAAAGCTGCATTCTCTCTACTGACCACCAGGGGGCGACTCCTCTGGTTGTATAGAAGTCTAAGCTTCATGTGTTAAAGCTGCATTCTCTCTACTGACCACCAGGGGCGACTCCTCTGGTTGTATAGAAGTCTATGCTTCATGTGTTAAAGCTGCATTCTCTCTCCTGACCACCAGGGGGCGACTCCTCTGGTTGTATAGAAGTCTATGCTTCATGTGTTAAAGCTGCATTCTCTCTACTGACCACCAGGGGGCGACTCCTCTGGTTGTATAGAAGTCTATGCTTCATGTGTTAAAGCTGCATTCTCTCTCCCGACCACCAGGGGGCGACTCCTCTGGTTGTATAGAAGTCTATGCTTCATGTGTTAAAGCTGCATTCTCTCTACTGACCACCAGGGGGCGACTCCTCTGGTTGTATAGAAGTCTATGCTTCATGTGTTAAAGCTGCATTCTCTCTCCTGACCACCAGGGGGCGACTCCTCTGGTTGTATAGAAGTCTATGCTTCATGTGTTAAAGCTGCATTCTCTCTCCCGACCACCAGGGGGTGACTCCTCTGGTTGTATAGAAGTCTATGCTTCATGTGTTAAAGCTGCATTCTCCCTCCTGACCACCAGGGGGCGACTCCTCTGGTTGTATAGAAGTCTATGGAAAGTTATGGTAAATTTAGAGTCAAACAGACCATAAAGCAGGGTATGCCCCCCCCCCCCCCCCCCCCCCCCCCCCCTTTGCATCTCTGCCCTTGAATCCCCGCCACAAAAACAAGCCTCGATCAATCAGTCAGCGTCGTCTCCGGTTCTGGATCGGCCCCCGGGCCCCTCATTGATCTGGATCGGGCCCCTCATTGATCTGGATCGGGCCCCTCATTGATCTGGATCGGGCCTCTCATTGATCTGGATCGGGCCCCTCATTGATCTGGATCGGGCCCCTCATTGATCTGGATCGGGCCTCTCATTGATCTGGATCGGGCCTCTCATTGATCTGGATCGGGCCTCTCATTGATCTGGATCGGGCCTCTCATTGATCTGGATCGGGCCCCTCATTGATCTGGATCGGGCCCCTCATTGATCTGGATCGGGCCTCTCATTGATCTGGATCGGGCCTCTCATTGATCTGGATCGGGCCTCTCATTGATCTGGATCGGGCCCCTCATTGATCTGGATCGGGCCTCTCATTGATCTGGATCGGGCCCCTCATTGATCTGGATCGGGCCCCTCATTGATCTGGATCGGGCCTCTCATTGATCTGGATCGGGCCTCTCATTGATCTGGATCGGGCCCCTCATTGATCTGGATCGGGCCTCTCATTGATCTGGATCGGGCCTCTCATTGATCTGGATCTCGTGTTCAGCCACAATGGACATTTAGACTTGAAGGCTTATTGTTATTATTATTTTGGGAACAAAACAATCTCCTTTGATAGTGAGAAGAACCAAATGATCTCAATCATGTTCCTGTGGAAAGCTGTAACAAGATAATCAACACTCTGAATGTGTCAGCCGCCTCCTCCTCCTCCTTCTCCTCCTCCTCCTCCTTATCCTCATCCTCCTCCTCATCCTTCTCCTCCTCCTTCTCCTCCTCCTCATCCTTCTCCTCCTTCTCCACCTCTTCCTCCTCCCCCCCTCTTCCTCATCCTCCTCCTCCTCATCTTCCTCCTCCTTATCCTCCTTCTCCTCCTCCTCATCCTTCTCCTAATCTTCCTCTTCCTTCTCCTTTTCCTCCTCCTCCCCCCTCTTCCTCATCCTTCTCCTCCTCCTCTTCATCCTTCTCCTCCTCCTCATCCTTCTCATCTTCCTCCTCCTCCTCCTTCTCCTCCTCATCTTCCTCCTCTTCCTCCTCCTCCTCCTCCTCCTCATCTTCCTCCTCTTCCTCCTCTTCCTCCTCCTCCGGTTTGGTTTCAACATCTTCAACCCGAATCCAACTTCCTTTGTCCTGTTGTTGTTTTTTTCTAAACCGATCCCAGACCTGTTTCATTGCGGAGGCTTTAGTTGTAGCTCCACACACACACACACACACACACACACACACACACACACACACACACACACACACACACACACACACACACACACACACACACACACACACACACACACACACACACACACACACACACACACACACACGGATTTCCGATCCAGACGAAGCTGACAGGACGGGTGTCATGGCAACAGGAGGGGTGTTGTGGCGCCACCAGGTCACATGACTCCCACCGGGGCAGAGAGCTAAAATTCACAGAAGAATCTGGGGTGGTTTAATGAGGGAGGTTTCACTTTCATCACCTAAATAGACTCCGCCCACTTTTCTGTCCTCATTTCATGTTTCTAGGTAACGTGCTCGTGATTAAATAAAACTAAAACAAACGGCCGTCGCCATGTTGACCATATAATGTGGAGGAGTGATGGAGAGCCGTATACGTCTCTGGTAGAGACCTGTCAATCACCTTGTAGCCCTGCTTTATGGTCTGTTTGACTCTAAATGACCATAGTTTACTAAATGAACATCACGCTGTATTGAAGAAGACTTGAAACTAGAGATTGAGACCAAAAACTAATGTTTACAATGTTTACTGAGGGAATAAATCAAGAGAAGTAGAGTCATTTATATAGACTTCTATACAACCAGAGGAGTCGCCCCCTGGTGGTCAGGAGAGAGAATGCAGCTTTAACACATGAAGCATAGACTTCTATACAACCAGAGGAGTTGCCCCCTGGTGGTCAGTAGAGAGAATGCAGCTTTAACACATGAAGCATAGACTTCTATACAACCAGAGGAGTCGCCCCCTGGTGGTCAGGAGAGAGAATGCAGCTTTAACACATGAAGCATAGACTTCTATACAACCAGAGGAGTCGCCCCCTGGTGGTCAGTAGAGAGAATGCAGCTTTAACACATGATGCATAGACTTCTATACAACCAGAGGAGTCGCCCCCTGGTGGTCAGGAGAGAGAATGCAGCTTTAACACATGAAGCATAGACTTCTATACAACCAGAGGAGTCGCCCCCTGGTGGTCAGTAGAGGGAATGCAGCTTTAACACATGAAGCATAGACTTCTATACAACCAGAGGAGTCGCCCCCTGGTGGTCAGTAGAGAGAATGCAGCTTTAACACATGAAGCATAGACTTCTATACAACCAGTGGAGTCGCCCCCTGGTGGTCAGGAGAGAATGCAGCTTTAACACATGAAGCATAGACTTCTATACAACCAGAGGAGTCGCCCCCTGGTGGTCAGTAGAGGGAATGCAGCTTTAACACATGAATCATAGATTTCTATACAACCAGAGGATTTGCCTGCGTCATCACGGGCGGTTTTTATCTGCTTTCAAGCTACCTTGTCAACAATACTACTACTACGACTGAACTTTACTACATATTTTACAGTTTTATCACAGCTTAAACATTTTCACTGTCAAACTTGTACTTTATTATCCTTATTTTCTCATCATCTGACACGTTAATGTTTCAGCCGTCAGCACTGACCGTACTCCTGGTTGAGCCCCCACAGCTTGATCTTGTTGGCTTCGTGCTGCGCCTTCTTCTTCAGCCGGCAGGCCCTGCAAACAAGAGGGGGGGGGGAAGGAGAGCGCCGTCAGTCCCTGGAGGATCTCGTCTTCTTCCCGTTCTCCACGTGGTCTCCTTGCCGCCGGTTCTACACCGAGAGAGCGACGAGCGGAGGGTGGACTCCACATTCCACTCTGAAGGTTATACGGTACAGTAGTCGGTGTTGGGCTGAATCACTGTATGTTGGAATGTCGATGCCCGTCATGGGGACGGTTCTCCGCGAGTCGGCTGAATGAAACTTTAGGGAAACCGAACACTCGCAGGCCAATGGAAGAGAAGAGAAGTCGGTTTTTTTTTTAGATTCTCACCGCAGCCCCCCCCCCCCCCGCTGGTTTAAGGCGGATGCGGACGACCGTACGGCAATTAAGCCGTTCCGACTCGCACCACATGTTTTTTTTAATTTGTAAGTGTGTTTCCCTACCTTCCCACAAGCCCCTAAACACACCATCAACACAAGAGGGTAGTGGAAACAGCCCCTAAGAACACAGAGCTCAGCTTCACATGGGTTTAATTACAACCAGCGGCTCGCCTGGAAGGCAGGAAAAATACATAATTCACCAGATTAAAAGCTTCTGGTGCGTTTAAAGGGTTTGGAAAATGGGCGCCGGGGTTCGTCTTGTTTTGTTTCCCTTCAGGTTCAAACCGAGCGACCGATCGCAGAGGAGGAGAGTTCATCTGTTCACCCGGCACTTCAGACACTTCTGTGGGGAATAAAGCTCCACTGCTTCTAAACGCCAACACAACGCTCGGCTGGCGCTGAAGGAAGCAGTTACTTCAATATTTATAATAATAATAATAATAATGATGTTAAGATTCAGGGGTTCAATAAAGACATTATTATTATCTCCACCACGACAGTGAGTGTGTGTGTGAGTGTGTGTGTTGTATGTTTGTCTCTCCTCTTTTAAACTGCCTGGTAATAATGTGTGCCCCCCCCCTCCCCCTAGAGATGAACTTCCCATGACCCTCCTCTCCTCATCCAACTTCCCCGTCTGCCTCCTTTCCTCCTTTCCTCCTTTCCTCCTGCCCTCCTTTCCTCCCTCCTTTCCTCCTGCCTCCTTAAAGGGGGCCGACGGCTCTAAAACCCCCTCGTGACCTACATTTTGAAACCGTTCTCTTGACTGTCTGGAGGAAGATGTAAAAAGTCTTCTTCAGTACGAGTTTAAATCAGACGCCTCCGGACGGGAAAAAAACCCCATCTTCTTTAGATTTTTTAAAATCATTTTCATTAAATCCAATCCGTAAATTCCAGTGAGGTTAGACGTATCTCTCGATGCATTCTTCTCTCCGCGTCCTCCAGAAGAAGAAGGTCAACTACTTGAATGCCCCAGAGGTCACAGAGGACTGCAGGATTCTCTTTTGTTTTGCCCACTCGCGCCGGACAGATCGATGCTCGCCGTCTCCGAGGGCCTCGACTTGTGTGCCGTGTGTGTGTGTGTGTGTGTGTGGGAGGGCAGTGAGTGCAGTCTGGTACCTGGAGGCCAGCTTGTTCTTCTCCTTGCGGGACCGGGCTCGGGCCACGGCGGGCAGGTCGTTGACTGGGCCCATGCCGTCGATGGCGGCGTTGAGCTTCTGCAGCTGCTCCCCGATGTTGTGCAGCTTCTGGGGGTTCGGCGTCAGGTCGCTGGCGTCCGTCTTGCGAGCTTTGCGGCGCCCTTTTTTGCCTGGATGGAAAAAAAGGACAAAAGGATTCATTCAGCGGCGCGTCTGTTGAAGGATTTTCAACACGCACGAACCCACCGGCGTGCCAAATGAACTTACCACCAGGGGGTGACTCCTCTGGTTGTATAGAAGTCTATGCTTCATGTGTTAAAGCTGCATTCTCTCTCCTGACCACCAGGGGGTGACTCCTCTGGTTGTATAGAAGTATATGCTTCATGTGTTAAAGCTGCATTCTCTCTCCTGACCACCAGGGGGCGACTCCTCTGGTTGTGTAGAAGTCAATGCTTCATGTGTTAAAGCTGCATTCTCTCTCCTGACCACCAGGGGGCGACTCCTCTGGTTGTATAGAAGTCTATGCTTCATGTGTTAAAGCTGCATTCTCTCTCCTGACCACCAGGGGGCGACTCCTCTGGTTGTATAGAAGTCTATGCTTCATGTGTTAAAGCTGCATTCTCTCTCCTGACCACCAGGGGGCGACTCCTCTGGTTGTATAGAAGTCTATGCTTCATGTGTTAAAGCTGCATTCTCTCTCCTGACCACCAGGGGGCGACTCCTCTGGTTGTATAGAAGTCTACGCTTCATGTGTTAAAGCTGCATTCTCTCTCCTGACCACCAGGGGGCGACTCCTCTGGTTGTATAGAAGTCTACGCTTCATGTGTTAAAGCTGCATTCTCTCTCCTGACCACCAGGGGGCGACTCCTCCGGTTGTATAGAAGTCTATACAAATGACTCCACTTCTCTCTTGATGTATTCCCTCAGTGAACATTGTAAACATGAGTTTAAGGTCTCAATCTCTAGTTTTTGATTGTGATTGACAGGTCTCTACCACAGAGTCGACAGAACTTAGCTCCGCCCTCTGGTGTCGCTTCTGGTTGCAAGAAAACAAGATGGCGACTACGCTGACTTCTATTTTCTTACACTTTTACCTGTATATACGGATTGTAACACCGTTTTTAGAAGTAGCAGTTTATATATATATATATATATATATTAGGACAATCCTCCATATAATCTTTGAAGCAGTAGGTCGTGGATTCTTCACAGGAAGCTGCTGCTGTTTGACATGACAGTTGGATGTAGGGCAGATGCCGGAGGGTCCAGATTCACGTCACACGAGAGAAGAATAAATGGGACACGTTCCGCTGCAGGTGTGAATATCGTGGATCTGATTTCCAGCTCCACCTCAATGTGACCGACCATTAATCTATTGAGTACCCCCCCTCCCCCTGTGTACTCACCCTCTCGACGGTACAGCGTGCTGGGCAGCGTGCTGGAGCTCCAGGACAGAGACCAGTGGA
Source organism: Cyclopterus lumpus (assembly GCF_009769545.1). Taxonomy (NCBI): domain Eukaryota; kingdom Metazoa; phylum Chordata; class Actinopteri; order Perciformes; family Cyclopteridae; genus Cyclopterus; species Cyclopterus lumpus. Next base: position 24,526,845 of record NC_046966.1, read on the forward strand.
CGTCTCCGCCCAGTTTCTTCTTGGCGGCCGACTCCCGGGCGCGCCGGTACTCCCAGAAGCAGCGGCGCTTTGCCGGGCGCTCGCCCGGCTGCCTCGCCGGCTCGGCTTCCGCCTCTGCGTCATTTAAAAATAGAAAAACGCACAATAAAATACGGTAGAGAAACAACGTTAAAACAAGTGTGCTATCCACGAAGATTTAGGACTCAATGGAGAAAGGAATAACTTTGCTCTTCTTTGGTTTTCTTTGGCGTTTAGTTCAATTGTGGTCACATGTTCAGAGGCTCGCTCCCCATTGGCCGGAGGGGAGGAAATGTCAGGAGGATCGGCCATAAACTGGTCTATTGGAAATACAGATTTTTACACCAAGCAGGAGGCGCGGGAAATAATCGCTAAAGAATAATCGGCGTCGGTGGTGACAAGAGCTCGAAGATTAATAAAAGACGATCGCCGTCCAGCCACATCCAGGTCACCTGGTCACCTGGTAACCTAGTCACCTGGTCATCTGGTAACCTAGTCACCTGGTCATCTGGTAACCTGGTCATCTGGTAACCTAGTCACCTGGTCATCTGGTAACCTGGTCACCTAGTCATCTGGTAACCTAGTCACCTGGTCATCTGGTAACCTGGTCACCTAGTCATCTGGTAACCTAGTCACCTGGTAACCTAGTCACCTGGTCATCTGGTAACCTAGTCACCTGGTAACCTAGTCACCTGGTCATCTGGTAACCTAGTCACCTGGTAACCTAGTCACCTGGTCATCTGGTAACCTAGTCACCTGGTCATCTGGTAACCTAGTCACCTGGTAACCTAGTCACCTGGTCATCTGGTAACCTAGTCACCTAGTCACCTGGTCATCTGGTAACCTGGTCATCTGGTAACCTAGTCACCTGGTAACCTAGTCACCTGGTAACCTAGTCACCTGGTCATCTGGTAACCTAGTCACCTGGTCATCTGGTAACCTGGTCATCTGGTAACCTAGTCACCTGGTAACCTAGTCACCTGGTCATCTGGTAACCTGGTCACCTAGTCATCTGGTAACCTAGTCACCTGATCATCTGGTAACCTGGTCACCTAGTCATCTGGTAACCTAGTCATCTGGTAACCTAGTCACCTGGTAACCTGGTCACCTAGTCATCTGGTAACCTAGTCACTTGGTCATCTGGTAACCTTGTCACCTGGTAAACTAGTCACCTGGTAACCTAGTCACCTGGTCACCTAGTCACCTGGTCACCTAGTCACCTGGTCACCGTGTCACCTGGTAACCTAGTCACCTGGTAACCTAGTCACCTGGTCACCTAGTCACCTGGTCACCTAGTCACCTGGTAACCTAGTCACCTGGTAACCTAGTCACCTGGTAACCTAGTCACCTGGTCATCTGGTCACCTGGTAACCTGGTCACCTAGTCACCTGGTCACCTAGTCACCTGGTAACCTGGTCACCTAGTCACCTGGTAACCTAGTCACCTGGTAACCTGGTCACGGTCCATAATTCATCCTCCACAAACACTGTGGTTTTGTTTTATGTTGCAAAATGTGACTTAAAGCTGCATTTTTGTTGCACAGCATTTTGTAGAATAAATAAATACAGTGTACGTCTCGTAAAAATTAAACATTAAACTAAACATTGTGAAAAACAATCTTGTATTAAACATGAACATAATTTATTTTAAAATCTCAATCCAGTTATTCTACTGTGAGTAAATAAGGAATAATAAAGTTCCTCATTATTGTGTCAAAATGTATTCGTAAAGCTTGAAATATTCACTCAATCTCCACTTCATGGGTTCTTATTGCGTAATCTGGTTTCTTGATCGCAGCGTAGCAACGATACAAATACAGAATCAATATGTCTTATAGGATACCTGCCAGTTATGACTGACGGGTATTAATCAGGTGTGAAATCGCGCGCCGTGTGTGTTTTTCAGAAGCCGACATATATATATATATACGTATATATATATATACGTATATATATATCAAAATGCATGAAAATAAAACGTGCTGGAAAATAATTACAATTACGACCGTTCTTAGCGGGATTAAATCAGACGGAGAGCTAATAACAAGTCCGATCCTCTCCGTTAGCCAGGGCTATCTGTCACACACACTCACACACACACACACACACACACACAGCGCCACAACAATGGGAAGCGACAACGACGTCTCGCAACCGTGGAAACGCGAGCCGGGGGCGACCTCTCCGTCACCTCGTAACGAGAGGCCTGAGATTTGTTTATCCCACGCCGGGGCTGATGGGAGGCGGAGAGATGCTAATCTGAAGCGAAGCCGGTTATCTAACGCGCGTGTTTGTGTCCCGTCGTCTGGACTCACCTCCGACGTTAAAGACCCTTTTTTTGAGCCTCACGTGTTCACCAACGCTGCGTTAAAGAAGCTGCTGGTGAGCGCGAGATCTTCAAGAATAACTACATTAAAAGGGATTCATCATCATGTTGTCGTCAAATATTCTGACTTCCTTGAATGGATTCAGCTCCAAAGAAAAAAAGCTATGGCTGTTGCATCCTCAATATATCAGGGGGGGTCACACAATGACAATAATATTGTTTATGGCGCCATCGTTCCAACAAACGCGAACTATCCATCCATCCATTATCACCCGCTTATCCGGGGTCGGGTCGCGGTGGCAGCAGGTTCAGCAGGCCGACCCAGGCTTCCCTCTCACCCGCAGCACTTTCCAGCTCATTCTGGGGGATCCCGAGGCGTTCCAAGGCCAGCCGGGAGATATAATCCCTCCAGCGTGTCCTCGGTCTTCCCCGGGGCCTCCTACCAGTTGGACGTGCCCGGAAAACCTCTAATGGGAGGCGTCCAGGAGGCATCCTAACTAGATGCCCGAACCACCTCAGCTGACTCCTTTCGACACGAAGGAGCAGCGACTCGACTCCAAGCTCCCCCCTGATGTCCGAGCTCCTTACCCTATCTCTAAGGCTGAGCCCGGCCACCCTACGGAGGAAGCTCATTTCGGCCGCTTGTATCCGAGATCTCGTTCTTTCGGTCACGACCCAGAGTTCGTGACCATAGGTGAGGGTTGGAACGTAGACCGACCAGTAAATGGAGAGCTTTGCCTTCCGGCTCAGCTCCCTCTTCACTAAGACGGACCGGTACAGCGCCTGTTTTACTGCTGCAGCCGCACCGATCCGCCTATCGATCTCCCGCTCCACCTTACCCTCACTCGTGAACAAGACCCCGAGATACTTGAACTCCTTCGCTTGGGGTAGGCAGTTTGCCCCCACCTGGAGGGAGCAATCCGCCGGTTTCCGGCAGAGCACCATGGCCTCAGATTTGGAGGTGCTAACTCTCATCCCTGCCGCTTCGCACTCGGCTGCAAAACGCCCCAGTGAATGCTGGAGGTCACGGTCCGAGGAGGCAAACAGGACCACATCATCCGCAAACAGCAGAGAGGCGATCCCGAGACTCCCGAACCGGATCCTCTCCGCCCCCTGGCTGCGCCTAGATATCCTGTCCATGAAGGTCACGAACAGGACCGGTGATAAAGGGCAGCCCTGGCGGAGGCCAACACCCACCGGGAACGTGTCTGACTTACTACCGAGGAGACGAACACAGCTCCTACTGCAGGCATACAGAGACCGGATGGCCCGTGCCAACGGGTCCGGCACCCCATACTCCCGCAGCACCCCCCACAAAAACCCCCGAGGGACCCGGTCGAAAGCCTTCTCCAGGTCTACAAAGCACATGTAAACTGGTTGGGCAAACTCCCAGGACCCCTCCAGTAATCTTGCGAGGGTAAAGAGCTGGTCCACTGTTCCACGACCGGGACGGAATCCGCACTGTTCGTCCTGAATCTGAGGTTCGACAAGCGGTCGGAGCCTCCTCTCCAGCACCCTGGCATAAGCTTTTCCCGGGAGGCTGAGCAGTGTGATACCACGATAGTTCGAGCACACTCTCCGGTCCCCCTTCTTGAAGATGGGAACCACCACCCCGGTCTGCCAGTCCATGGGCACTGTTCCCGACCCCCATGCGACACAGAAAAGGCGTGTCAACCAAGACAGCCCAACAATGTCCAGCGCTTTCAGCATCTCAGGGCGGATCTCATCCACCCCTGGCGCCTTGCCACCAAGGAGCTTTTTGACTACCTTAGCGACCTCTGCCAGGGATATGGGTGAATCCACCCCAAAGTCTTCCGGCGCTGCCCCCTCTCCGGGGGACATGTTGGCCGGGTTTAGGAGTTCCTCAAAGTGCTCTTTCCACCGCCCGACGATGTCCCCAGTCCGGGTCAGCAGTTCCCCCCCCCTGCTGAGAACAGCCTGGGGTAGACCCTGCTTTCCCTTCCTGAGCCGTCAGATGGTTTGCCAGAACTTCCTTGAGGCCAACCGAAAGTCCTTCTCCATGGCCTCCCCGAACTCCTCCCATGCCCGAGTTTTAGCCTCCGCGACCATCGTCGCTGCAGCCCTTTTGGCCCGCCGGTACCCGTCAGCTGCTTCAGGAGACCCCTGGGCCAGCCAGGCCCGAAAGGCCTCCTTCTTCAGTTTGACGGCTTCCCTCACCCCCGGTGTCCACCACCCGGTTCTAGGGTTGCCGCCACGACAGGCACCGATGACCTTCCGGCCACAGCCCCGAGCAGCCGCGTCCACAATAGAGGCTTTGAACAAGGTCCACTCGGATTCCATGTCCCCAGCCTCCCTCGGGATTTGTGAGAAGTTCTTCCGGAGGTGGGAGTTGAAGACCTCCCGGACAGGATCCTCTGCCAGACGTTCCCAGTTCACCCTCACTACACGTTTGGGCTTGCCAGGTCTCTCTAGCCGAGTCCCCCGCCATCTGATCCAACTCACCACCAGGTGGTGATCAGTTGACAGCTCTGCTCCTCTCTTCACCCGAGTGTCCAAGACATACGGCCGCAGATCAGATGATACGATTACAAAGTCGATCATTGATCTCCGGCCTAAGGTGTTCTGGTACCAGGTACACTTATGAGCCACCTTATGTTCGAACATGGTGTTTGTTATGGACAAACTGTGGCTAGCACAGAAGTCCAACAACAAAACACCATTCGGGTTCAGATCGGGCAAGCCGTTCCTCGCAATCACGCCCCGCCAGGTTTTTCTGTCATTGCCCACGTGAGCGTTGAAGTCTCCCAGGAGAACTATGGAGTCGGCAGGCGGCGCCCTTTCCAGGACCCCTCCCACCGACTCCAAGAAGGCCGGATACTCCGAAATGCTGTTCGGTGCATAAGCACAAACAACAGTCAGAGCCTTACTCCCCGCAACCCATAGGCGCAGGGAGGCGACCCTCTCGTTCCCCGGGGAAAACTCCAACACAGCGGCGCTCAGCCGGGGGCTCGTGAGTATCCCCACTCCCGCCCGGCGCCTCTCACCCTGGGCAACTCCAGAAAAGGACAAAGTCCAACCCTTCTCCAGGAGCTTGGTTCCAGAGCCCATGCTGTGCGTGGAGGTGAGCCCAACTATATCTAGCTGGTACCGCTCCACCTCCTGCACCAGCTCCGGCTCTTTCCCCGCTAGTGAGGTGACGTTCCACGTCCCTAGAGCTAGTCTATGCTGCCGGCGATCGGCCCGCCCAGGTCTCCCGCCTGGCCCGCCGCCCGGTCTACATAGCACCCGACCCCGATAATTCTCCCTGCGGGTGGTGGGTCCACAGGGTGACAGCTGCTCCATGTTGTTCTTTCGGGCTGAGCCCGACCGGGCCCCATGGGCGAAAGCCCGGCCACCAGACGCTCGCCGACGAGCTCCCCTCCTGGGTCTGGCTCCGGGAGGGTGCCCCGGTTTCCCTTGTCCGGGCAAGGTGGCTACAATCCGTGGGCTGCTTATCATCAGGGTTTGTTGAACCGCTCTTAGTCTGGGCTCTCCCCCGAGAGCCCTACCAGGGGCTGACGCCCCGGACAACATAGCTCCCAGGATCACTGAGCCACTCAAACTCCTCCACCACGTTAAGGTGGCGATTCATAGGAGGAGCAAACGCGAACTAATCACGTGCAAAAATCAATTCCATATGTTTTTGTGCAGAGTTCAGGTACTTAATGTTTTTAAAAGGCCTTGAGGGATACGGGCCAGATGTCAGAATATAATAACCGAGTTCGCCGTCATATAAATGCCCTTTTTCTACACAAGAATAGCAACAGGGGGGGGGGGTCAAACCAAGACTCTCAAAGTGTGTGTGTGTGTGTGTGTGTGTGTGAGGGTCTCATAGTCTCGGTGAAAGGGAGATGATGACGAGGCGCCAGCTGAACGCAGCCGGCGTATTTGCTTTCTGAAGCCGCTTCAAGCTTCAGTTCTGATGTAAACGTTTGTTTATCTGAACCAACTTCCAGAGCCTGTTCAACATGTCCCCCCCCCCCCCCCCCCCCCTCCTGCAGATGATGTGTGAATGAACACACGAGTAGACTCCAGCTCCTCTAACGCTATTTCACAACAGATAAAACCACTGAAGCCGGTTTCCTGGTCTGGGAATTAAACCCGTGGCTTTTGGTATTCAACGCGCCTCCGCTCTCCCCCCCCCCGCCACACCACACCAGGATGGTCTGAGGTCGCGTGGTCCCCGGATCGGGAAAGCAGACACTCACCACATTCGGTCTCCGAGGAGCTGGAGAGCTCGGCCTCCGCCGCCGTCTCCTCCGCTTCGTTGTCGTCGTCTTCCTCCCCCTCGTCCTCCTCCTCCTCCTCCTCTTCCGCCTCCTGCCCCTCCTCCTCCTCCTCCTCCTCTAGCTCCGTCTTGGCCTGGCTCTCCTCCCTGCGCGGCGCCGCCTCCTGCTGCGCCTCCCCCACTCTCACCCCCTCCGTCTGGGAGTTGTGAGTGGCCTCCTCCCCCTGGCTCAGGGAGTAGTTGTGCTCCTCGCTGCAGTGCTCCAACGCCAAACCTGCCATCGCCGCCGCCTCCTCCTCCTCCTCCTCCTGCGCCACCTGATACACCTCCACTGTGCGCTCCCTCGGCGCCCCCCCATCCTGTCCTCCTGCGGCCGCTCTCCCCGCGGCGCAAAGCGCCCTCTCTGCACGCCACTCCTCGCCTCCCGCGGCGGCGTGTCTGCTGATCCTCCTCCTCCTCTCCTCCTCCTCTTCCTCCTGCTCCTCCCGGCTCCTCCCCCAGCGGCCCATCAGGACGGCCTCCTCCGAGTAGGCCAGCAGCTCCCCCCCCACGCCGAGGCCCAGCTTGGTGTAGCGGGCCATCTCGTCCAGCGCGGACACGTCCCAGCGCTCCGGGTGCAGGTCCTCGCCGAGGCCGCCATCGTCCACCAGGTCGCTTAGCAACTCAAAGGGCCGTTTCCTAGGCGATGCCGGGGAGCCCAGCATGAGGAGCACGCTCTGAAGAGGGAAACAGAGACGTCCTTAAATATGACTCATCGTGTGACCTTCAGCGCAGCACGGCTTCTGACATGTTTAATTTATTTAAATATTTAAATACACACAGACGGCTCCTTGTGTTTAACATGTCGGGGGGGAATGTGAATGTTACGTGGCGATAATCTTTTTTCAGAACGAGGGTTTGTAAAGGCACCGACCAATAAACTGCCAGATCCACTCCTTTCACAATAAAAGCCCTAGACGTGTACACTGGGTTGCGGTTTCGCAGTGTGTAAAGGTCTTTAACAATGACAAAGAGATTGGTGTGTGTGTGTGTGTGCCAGAACAGGTAAAGAGGTGAAAACATTCTAATCATAGCGTTCCCTTGTTGGAAGACAAGCGCCGTAGTGTGAATACCTATATAGACGTAACGCCTTTGCCTTTAATTGATTAACTGATCGTGTTTCAGAGAGAAAAAAACCCCAAAAGATCCTAACGTGGCTTGTTGGGATTCCGTTATTGAGAGTAATTAATCTTTCTCTTTATGTATGAATAAAATAAACGTTTATAACATCTTCCCCACCACGTTTAACAACTTTAATGTATCTTACTTAATTTTTTTTTTTTGTCCACAGCAGTAACTTTGAAAAAGGTTAATGACATTCAACCTTTGTTTCTTTATAATGCTTTTAATACCCGACTAGTACCTTTACTAGTTCGTATAAAGACAATAAAGTTTATGAATATGAGATCATTACAATCCCTCCTCGTCAGAGTGGACGTTGGTTTGTAACATTTCGATTCCTCATAGTTCCTTTAGTATGTGCGCCCCCTGGTGTCTCGGAGAATAACGCAGCGCCGGGAGAACAAACACCCTTGAGTCACGTGACCGACTCACCTGGTCGTACTCAGTCCTGCCCCCTTGTGGCGACATGGCCAGCGGGTAGGGGCTCAGCAGACCCCGGTGGCCCCCGTAGGCCTCGCCAAACACAGGCTCCATCCCATTCATACCCGGCTGTGTGAGAGAGAGAGAGAGAGAGAGAGAGAGAGAAACGCACAGTGAGAAACAGAAGGAGGTCCAACAGGGAGACCGCGAAGAGCTCCTGCTTCTTTACCTGAGGCATGCCCGAGGCAGGTGGGTGTCAGGTCACGGCGTCGGCTCAAGAGAATTCTGCTGCAATAAAAAAAAAAAAAATTCATTGAGTTCAGATCTGAGAGGAAAATAATTAATTTGTGACAAAAGAAGGAAGAGGAGGAAGAGAAGGAGGAGGAGGAGAGGAGGTATTTTACCGAAGATTGAGTTGAGAGGGTCAAAAGGGGCGGGGCTTCTTTCACATGTCGCAGCCCCGCAGCTGTCGGCCTCGCGGCCTGCAGGGAGTCGATAGAAGAAGAGTCAGAGGCTGCAGCTTATTATATATTAATATAGGTATATTTATTATTTATAAATAATTCAAATCAACTGAGGTGTCAAAAATCCTCTTTAGTGGTCATTTGCATAAAAACACACAATTCAAATGATTAGACAATAAATTATTTTTAATAGTTTTAATCATGTAATATATATATACTGCTTAGAGCTGATGTCCATCTCTAATATCTATCTTTTGCAACGTTTCCTCTTTTATTCTGCGTTTCTGAAGTAAAACGGATAATGGAGCTCTTTTGTGTCCGTTCAGTCATTTATATGGATACTTTTCTTTTCTATTAATACACCTTTTTATGCAACTTGAAT
>NC_046966.1:24540842-24560842 GCF_009769545.1 Cyclopterus lumpus
ACAGTGTGCCCGAAAAACAGCGAGGATGAGAGGGGGTGGGGGGTGGGGGGGGGGGGGGGGGGGGGGGGGGGGGGGGGGGGGGGGAGGGAGGGAGGAGTGGGGGCGGTCTGTCTGGGAGGACAATTTGCCAAATTAAAGCTCCCAAAAAAAAAAAAAAATATGCGCGACGGGACAAAGCTCCGTCTCGCCTGGGAAATCTGCCCCTGATTAAACACAATAAACTTCAACCACCACGAAGACAGATAAATACCCCCCCCCCACACACACACACACACACACACTAAAGCGACCTGGATGCCCCCCTGTCTCTCCTCTCCGTGTCCTTGGAGCTCCCCGTCTGACTCCACTCGGTAGCCTCGCTCCCTGTCCACGCGCGTCCTACTCTTCCTCCCCGAGAAAACACACATAAAAGCCCCCCCTCTCTCTGTCTCTCTCTCTCTTGTCAATCAGCGGATGAATGAACCCGATTGGGGTTGGGGTTGGGGGGGGGGGCATGACGGTGCTGCATGTGTCCGCACAGCTGGACGGAACAACAGCCGCACATAGAGAGCCGGAGCCGGGGAGAAGGTGCCATGGTGGCAGCGTGTCCCGCATGGCACGGAGAGTCCCCCCCCCCCCCCCCCCCCCCCGCTCCTCCTCCTCCATTCTCTCGCTCCTCTATCACACACTGCATTCACAATACATTGCGTTCGTATTTTATTTTGCAATAAAAGCATAAATTACCCTACCAAACACCCCAAAAAACAGGCAGCGGGCGCGCGTCGCGGAGCCTCCAGCCGAGACAACAGGGATCCTCTCAGCTCAAGACAACAATACACACACACACACACACACACACACACACATAGAAAAAAAGAAAATGGGGCGCAGCTGGCAGTGCCACCGGATGTCCAATATTAATTGTTAATGTCTGAGCACGTGGATCGGCTTCACGGTTCAACGGGTCCAGCAGGTGCACGAAGTCTTTCTTGCACACACACACACACACACACACTTTCCCTTTTTCTTTTTTTTTTTTACATGCGTGTTTATTAAAAGTTTACACGAGGAGGAGGAAATTAAAGTCGGTCCGCTGTTCGTCCGCCTGCAGCCAACAAGTGACCCTCCCCGTGTCACGTTAATAACGGCTTTATTACACATGAACGAACAACGTATAACAATACTGGGAAAGTTTTTTTTTTTTTTTTGTGCAAAGAAAGCGACGTAAAAAACAACACGAACGCCACGTTAAATGACGCGTAAAACACGCTGTTTAATACCGTTTCCCGTGACGTTAAAAGCCGTTAAAAACACACAAGTGAGCGCGCTGCCTCCCGAGTCCAACGCCATTTTTTTACCCTCGGAAGCCCCGGTAAAAGGCTTCGTGGTTGCTCGTCTCGGTGACAACGCGACGGGGAACTTCTGGGTCGTTAAACTTGAACATGAACGGAAGCGGCTCTGCTTTCTGTTGTTTATTTATTTGTTTGTTTTTTTACCTTATCGCGTGTCCGCGGATGTGCTCCCCCGGCTCCTCCGGACCCCTAAAGGGGTAAAAACAATGTCGACCCTCTCCCGGATGATATTATCACACACACACACACCATAAAACATGCACGAGACGGGTTTCCCCCCCCCCCCCCTCCACACACACACCGCCCCCGCCCCCACCCCGCCCCCCCCCCACTGCGCCCGGACACCGAACCACAGTATTCGTCCGCGTTCACCTCCGCGGCCGCGTGCAGGAAGTTAGTTCCCAACCCCGTCCTCTATGGCGGGTGAACGGGACAGAGAAGATGGTCATAGGACCCCCCCCCCCTTCCCCCCTCCCCCTGTCTCTCTCCCCCTCTCCCTCCCTCTCTTTCGGAGCAGAAAGCTTACTGTTTTGGAAACTAAATACTGTATTAATAAAGTTTTAACCTCTGTACAGTTGACCCCCCTCACCCCCCCCCCTGCTCCTCTGTGTTTCAAGATGGTACAGTCTGTTTCGCCTTTACAACCACTGTCTCTAACGGCCCAACGGGTCAAAACACTTTCGTTTTTAGGGGACGGAGAAGAATACATAAACCTATAGACAGAGAGATGGAGGGCGTGGATCCGCGCATGGAGGTGTTGAGTGCTCTTTGTTGTTGTTGTTGTTGTTGTTATTGTTGTGGTGTAGGCTACCAGTGTTGTTGTTTAGCTACATGTGAAGAAAGCGGAGGTGAGAGACTGACCTGATCGGAACGGGAAGTGTGTCAGCTGTGAAAACAGTCGCAGCTCTCCGCGGCGGGTTGATGGGGGCATTTCAGTTCACCCGTAATCCCGTAAACGAAAACTATCAACTCGAGAGATTTGGTCGCGCCGGACTTCCGGCCGCTGGCTTTCAAAAATAAAAGCTCACTTAGAATAATTTTAAAATGTTTTATTGTAGGTCAGAATCAGACACGATTATTGCGTCTTCGCGTACAAGTAATGTGGCTTTGTGATTGGTGCGTGACAAAACAAATGCGCAGTTGTCATATCTTGCTGTCACGTGACTACATTTTCACAACATGCATTCGGACACGTAAAAAAAAAATACATACTCGCTTTTATTCTGAAAATCCCTCTACCGTACTTCCTGTTGGGGGACGACTTGACCCACATTGAAGTCGGTGAAGAAAAAAAAACGAACACAGTTTGGTGTCTACGACGCGCTGACGTCACAGGGGCGGGGTCACGCGACCCGTCTTTAAGGACACACCGGAAGAGCCGAAGCGGTGAACCCGTTGACCTCCACCGTTGCCCCGGGTTGCTTCAGAGCGGAGCCCCGCTGGAGCAGCGGCCTCGACAGGCGGCCTCCACAGCGGGCTCTACTGCGACTCGACAGCCGCTTTACGGCCGCTCTGGGCTCCGTTTAGGGATTTTATTGTTGAAGGTGGGGTGGACAAAATATTAGAAACACCTCTCGGTTGAACTCTTCCGCCAGCCAACAATTACACAGCTCCTTCAGCAATAACTGAACATTTGAGCTGAATGAAGGAAGGTTTTGCTCCAGAGCAAATTGGCAGTTGAGTTTATATAATAATGCAGATTTAAAATAATAATATATGCATATCATCGGTAGGCCTACAGCATTATATTATATTAATGTGTATGTTTATTTTACATGTGTTATAATCTGCGTAAAGCAGTGTATAATTATAGTTATAAGGGCTCATACTGCGTTAAAACAATAATCGTAACGCATTATACATAATTTGCATAATTGTTGGTTATGATACATTATTATCTTTTTTTATAATGCATTATATTGATTATAAGTTACTCTCAGTGGTCATTGTTTACCTTTTGTAAAATAAGAATTAATTTAACAACGTTTTGTGTTTTAGTTGCATAGGTAAAAAAAAAGGTTTTCACTTTACTTAAAGCAAACAATGACCGTATAATCACTTTATAACGCATTATGAAAGTGATTAAAATGCATCAGGAAAATATTATAACATATGAAAAATACGGGGATTATTAAACGTTATGATCCTTGCGGAAGAAAGTTACAATATTCATATTTTGTTGTGATCATTGTTATAAAGCATTATGGATATGTGTGAGTGCTTATAACTATAACTGTAAGCAGATAATAACACATTGTACGTATGTTTATAATGCAGTATAGAAAGTGTTTTTTTAAAGGTAATTTAGAAATTAATTTAATATTTATTGTAGTCGAGTTAATTTGTTGTAGTCACGCGTTCCTCGTCTAAACTTATATTGTTCTATTGGAGATGTCGGTTGTCATTAGCATAAGCAGTACGGTTATATTTTCTATCGTGGATCAAATCAAAGAGCACGGCTGCTTTCTGTAATATTATGGTATATTAAATATTATTTAAATGTACTACATCACATTAACACATCAATATAACAACATATAAAAAAGTGACAGATGGTGTCATCATCTCCTCGTTGTTCATAATAATTACATTTCCAGTGATGCTTTTAAAAACCTTCCACATCAAAATGTTTATTTGTTTATAGGGAAAAAAGGAACATATCCATATTCTAATGAGCCCTTTAAAAAAAAAAACTGCATCTGCCAGGCTCTCATTTACAATATATATATATATAAATATGCATATTTTAAGATGAATGTAGCCATTTTCAGGCTCACAGCTGCTCCCTTTTGAGGAAAAGGAAACGAGCCTCTGCGGCGGCGCCGGCGTTATTTAGGCCAGCTCATATAGCTGTTTGCATGAAAGATCATTAAATCTTAATGTTCTGTTGGAGGAAAGTAGGTTGCCATGGCGCGTTAAGCCACGATTTATGAATATTACATAGGATAAGCTCTGGGGGGGGTTGGCTGTCGGTCACGGCCACGAAGGCCGCTTACGGCGCCCTTAAACAATGCGTATTAATTTGTCGATCGTCTGTTTGAACGTAAATAGGCCACGGCTCAGGATTCATGGCAACGCAGAGGAGGGATTACGCAACAGTGTCCTCGCTCTCCTCAACGGTTTTTTGTTTGCAGCCGTGAGATGGAGTGAGCGTCGTTATTATTGCCTGCTTCTATAGACTTCTATACAACCAGAGGAGTCGCCCCCTGGTGGTCAGGAGAGAGATTGCAGCTTTAACACATGAAGCATATACTTCTATACAACCAGAGGAGTCGCCCCCTGGTGGTCAGGAGAGAGAATGCAGGTCCAACACATATAGCATAGACTTCTATACAACCAGAGGAGTCACCCCCTGGTGGTCAGGAGAGAGAATGCAGCTCTAACACATGAAGCATAGACTTCTATACAACCAGAGGAGTCGCCCCCTGGTGGTCAGGAGAGAGAATGCAGCTTTAACACATGAAGCAAATACTTCTATACAACCAGAGGAGTCGCCCCCTGGTGGTCAGGAGAGAGATTGCAGCTTTAACACATGAAGCATATACTTCTATACAACCAGAGGAGTCGCCCCCTGGTGGTCAGGAGAGAGAATGCAGGTCCAACACATATAGCATAGACTTCTATACAACCAGAGGAGTCACCCCCTGGTGGTCAGGAGAGAGAATGCAGCTCTAACACATGAAGCATAGACTTCTATACAACCAGAGGAGTCGCCCCCTGGTGGTCAGGAGAGAGAATGCAGCTTTAACACATGAAGCAAATACTTCTATACAACCAGAGGAGTCGCCCCCTGGTGGTCAGGAGAGAGATTGCAGCTTTAACACATGAAGCATATACTTCTATACAACCAGAGGAGTCACCCCCTGGTGGTCAGGAGAGAGAATGCAGGTCCAACACATGAAGCATAGACTTCTATACAACCAGAGGAGTCGCCCCCTGGTGGTCAGGAGAGAGAATGCAGCTCTAACACATGAAGCATAGACTTCTATACAACCAGAGGAGTCGCCCCCTGGTGGTCAGGAGAGAGAATGCAGCTTTAACACATGAAGCAAATACTTCTATACAACCAGAGGAGTCGCCCCCTGGTGGTCAGGAGAGAGATTGCAGCTTTAACACATGAAGCATATACTTCTATACAACCAGAGGAGTCACCCCCTGGTGGTCAGGAGAGAGAATGCAGGTCCAACACATGAAGCATAGACTTCTATACAACCAGAGGAGTCGCCCCCTGGTGGTCAGGAGAGAGAATGCAGCTCTAACACATGAAGCATAGACTTCTATACAACCAGAGGAGTCGCCCCCTGGTGGTCAGGAGAGAGAATGCAGCTCTAACACATGAAGCATAGACTTCTATACAACCAGAGGAGTCGCCCCCTGGTGGTCAGGAGAGAGAAGGCAGCTTTAATACATGAAGCAAAGACTTCTATACAACCAGAGGAGTCGCCCCCTGGTGGTCAGGAGAGAGAATGCAGCTCTAACACATGAAGCATAGACTTCTATACAACCAGAGGAGTCGCCCCCTGGTGGTCAGGAGAGAGAATGCAGCTTTAACACATGAAGCAAAGACTTCTATACAACCAGAGGAGTCGCCCCCTGGTGGTCAGGAGAGAGATTGCAGCTTTAACACATGAAGCATATACTTCTCTACAACCAGAGGAGTCGCCCCCTGGTGGTCAGGAGAGAGAATGCAGGTCCAACACATGAAGCATAGACTTCTATACAACCAGAGGAGTCGCCCCCTGGTGGTCAGGAGAGAGAATGCAGCTTTAACACATGAAGCATAGACTTCTATACAACCAAAGGAGTCGCCCCCTGGTGGTCAGGAGAGATAATGCAGCTTTAACACATGAAGCAAAGACTTCTTTACAACCAGAGGAGTCGCCCCCTGGTGGTCAGGAGAGATAATGCAGCTTTAACACATGAAGTATAGACTTCTATACAACCAGAGGAGTCGCCCCCTGGTGGTCAGGAGAGAGAATGCAGCTCTAACACATGAAGCATAGACTTCTATACAACCAGAGGAGTCGCCCCCTGGTGGTCAGGAGAGAGAATGCAGCTCTAACACATGAAGCATAGACTTCTATACAACCAGAGGAGTCACCCCCTGGTGGTCAGGAGAGAGAATGCAGCTCTAACACATGAAGCATAGACTTCTATACAACCAGAGGAGTCGCCCCCTGGTGGTCAGGAGAGAGAATGCAGCTCTAACACATGAAGCATGGACTTCTATACAACCAGAGGAGTCGCCCCCTGGTGGTCAGGAGAGAGAATGCAGCTCTAACACATGAAGCATTTCACCTTTCCCAGAACAAAGTCAAGACTTCAGTCCAGGAGGACAGCGAGTCGTTCTTCAGTGACATTGAGGTCGACCAGGCTCCTAAACTGTCTTTGAAGGGTCGTAGTTTGAAGCTTCGTAGCACTGACCTGGCTGCAGTTATTTGACGCTTCGGGGTGAGAATGTATTGAATATATTAATTTGGTTTTTGGAGTCTTTTTTGGCCGCGATAAAATTCCAGAAGTACCACTTGAATCCTCGTCTATCAGGTGTATTGTATAGTGGCAGCTTCACTCCAGCAACACCGGCATCAGCACATTATCTTATTGACAAGCAGGCAAATGCACCTTTTAGTCTCCCACTTCAGTCCTCCAGTGTTCCTGTTCAATCTGATGAGGTGTGTGTGTGTGTGTGTGTGTGTGTGTGTGTGAGTGTGTGAATCATTCATGCTAAAGCCTCCCTGTGTCATTGTGGGAAAAGCCAAACTTGTCCTCGACTACCACGGTAACTATGACAAACCGCCTCAGTTCTTCAGCCGTCGGCCTCGGCAGGGATCGCAAACAGGATCTATTTAGTCTCTTTGGCACACACACACACACACACACACACACACACACACACACACACACACACACACACACAGAGGACTCTTAAATGATACAATTAACCCTCCGATAAGCCAAATGCGGAGATGCGTTCGCAGCCGTCTCCTCGAGAGACGTTTAATGGTTCAGTTTTTATGAAAGAATCAAAAGAACCTTGAGCCTCTTCACACTCACATTGTACGTGTGTGTGTGTGTGTGTTTGTGTGTGTGTGTGTGTGTGTTTCGTTCACAAAACAGCCTGCTGGAGGAATGCTCACAACGTCAACAGAGCAGAGTTATATGAGACATGTGTTGTTTTTAAATATATTTTATTGGGTGTTTCACATAGAAACATTTACTTCACACTAACACAAGGTCACATGTAAGATCTCCACCGACAATCAGATCTGTTATTCAGTACGGGGACTCTGAACACACACACACACACACACACACACACACACACACACCGCTCTCCATCATCTGTATGTCGCCAGGGATATTTATCAGATAAGCAGAAGATTCATATGAACAGATTCATAAGAAAAGGAAAATAATAACGTTCGGGGGTCGTTGTGGAGTTTCGTGGTTTCACTTTTTTTTTTACGTTGCTTGAAACTAGAGATTGAGACCAAAAACTCATGTTTACAATGTTTACTGAGGGAATAAATCAAGAGAAGTAGAGTCATTTATATAGACTTCTATACAACCAGAGGAGTCGCCCCCTGGTGGTCAGGAGAGAGAATGCAGCTTTAACACATGAAGCATAGACTTCTATACAACCAGAGGAGTCGCCCCCTGGTGGTCAGGAGAGAGAATGCAGCTTTAACACATGAAGCATAGACTTCTATACAACCAGAGGAGTCGACCCCTGGTGGTCAGGAGAGAGAATGCAGCTTTAACACATGAAGCATAGACTTCTATACAACCAGAGGATTTGCCCCCTGGTGGTCAGGAGAGAGAATGCAGCTTTAACACATGAAGCATAGACTTCTATACAACCAGAGGATTTGCCCCCTGGTGGTCAGGAGAGAGAATGCAGGTTTTAGGACATGAACTGTAATAAAAAAGAAGAGAGTAAAATCACAGTCTGGACTGATGTTCAGTTTCTTTTCTCCGACATCACCAACAGAAAACAACCGATCTACTCGGGAGTCCACAACTAAAGAGCAGCATTCTGGCGAGGAGGGCCTCACGTTAGCGATGTGATCGGGTGCGATCGCTCGCCGCCGTTCATCAGCTTTTAGGTGCGACGCCACCACCGCAACTACCAAAGAGGGCTGGAGGAAAAGATACAACGCAATTTGGTCTTTCTAAAAAGTAGCTGTATATTGATTTTGATTCTTTTTGGCTGAAGCAAAGTGGTTTTAGAGAAGAGGATGGGGGGGGGGGGGGGGGGGGGACAGTGTTGAAGGAGGCGTTCTCAGGGGAGAGGAGGGGGGAGGTCGCGGTCGTGGTAGTGGCTCGCAGCTGAGACTCTCAAAGCGATCGGGAGGAGGAAGGCGTGTCGGCGTCCAGTCCTGAGGTTCCAGAAAATTAGGAGAAAATGTACAAAATAATCTTCTCAATTAAGCTGTTAATTAGTTTGACCTTGTTCACCTGCAGGGTCCTCAAAATGTGTGTAAGTTAACAAAACATCTCTTTAAAGTTCTCAGACTCTGACTCTGATTCGTGTTCCCCCCGTTTTAAAAAGCTTTTGACTCACGTCCCAACAAACTGATCCAAGAACGTTCGTATTTTTCCGTTCTGCATATTTGCCTCATTTGCATATTTTTAAAACACAACATTTCCAGAAAACTCAGAAAAAGAATAATTTTCCTAATGTGAAGCAATCGACTGGGAAAAGCTTCAAGGTGATATCCGTTAAAATCTTTCATCCGCCCCTTAAATGGGGCTGGGAATAATGGATAATAATAATAATATTTATAATAATATTTTTTAGTGTGTGTGGGGGGGGGGTGAAGATTAAAATAATTTTAAATAAAATAAAACCAAACAGCCCACATCTGTAGAAAAGCAAGGCAGGATTTCATCAAAAGGGGTCGAGTGGAGAGAGGGACTTGAATGGGGTCGACGAGATCACCATGGCAACGACGGTTACGCAACACGCGGCGCGCGCTCACGTCATGAAATACAAATACTTAAAAAGAAATTTGTGTTCCCTGATGGCGGTCGACATACACACACACACACACACACACACATAATAAAATAAATAAAACATGTAAAGGAACACAAACTTAAGCTCCTACAGATTGCACGTTTCTGAGAAGGAAGGTTAACATCTAATCCTGAAGGACGACGTCACCGGAAGTCTTCATCATCAGCAACTGACCAAAAAACACGAAACACTCCCCGTGCCTCGGAAAGAAACCCACAACATGCGTCTCAATACACTCTGAAATGTTAAACTCCGGGTACGTCGTCGTGACGATTCAGTCGTCGTGACGATTCAGTCGTCGTGACGATTCAGTCGTCTTCAGGTCGGTGTGAAGGTTTAATAGAGAGGAGCTGAAAATGAAAGAGTCCAGAACACCAGGAATGACGGGAGGCATCGCGTCACAGGGTCCTCCTGCAAGAGAGGAGGAGGAGGAGGAGGAGGAGGAGGAGGAAGAGGAGTAGGAGGAAGAGGAAGAGGAGGAGGAGGAAGAGGAGTAGGAGGAGTAGGAGGAGGAAGAGGAGGAAGAGGAGAAGGAGTAGGAGGAAGAGTAGAAGGAGGAAGAGGAGGAGGAGGAAGAGGAGAAGGAGGAAGAGGAGTAGGAGGAGGAGGAAGAGGAGGAGGAGGAAGAGGGAGGAGGAAAAGGAGGAAGAAGAGGAGGAGGAAGAGGAAAAGGAGGAGGAGGAAGAGGGAGGAGGAGGATGAGGAAGAGGAGGAGGAGGAGAAGAGGAAGAGGAAAAGGAGGAGGAGGAGGAAGAGAAGGAGGAGGAAGAGGAGAAGAAGAGTGAGAAGAAGGAGGAAGAGGAGGAGGAAGAAGAGGAGGAGAAGAAGGAGGAGGAGAAGGAGAAAAAGGAGAAGGAGGAGGAGAAGAAGAAGAAGAAGAAGGAGAAGAAGAAGAAGGAGAAAAAGGAGAAGAAGGAGGAGAAGAAGAAGGAGAAAGAAACCGGATGTCAACCCAAAGTCACCTTGAACGTTTCTCAGGGAATTTCCATTACGAGCAAACGTGCTTTTTAAAATAGATTTATTTCCCATAGTTTGAATAACATTCACGTCTGAATGTCACCTCCAGTCACTTGGCTGAAAGACGTCTTCACAACCCGACAAAGCAAATCATCAGTAAATCAAACGTTCAGACCAAACCGCCTGGCTTAGTCTCCGCCCCCAGTGTGCTGTGATTGGCTGTCCATTTTCAACCACAACACGATCGCGTCCTAAACCTAAAAAATACTAATCATTCTGCAACCAGTGCTATGGGGATAGCTTTCATGCTACACGGTGAGCAGTGGAGCATGAAGGTATGGTGCTATGAGGATAGCAATGAGCTACACGGTGACCAGTGTAGCATGAAAGCATGGTGGACGCTAAGCGGCTAGCTTGCTAATCACAGCACAGTAGGGCGGGACTACTCTTGAGCCAAGTTTGAGTGGCGCGTACAGAGTAAATATACTTTTGATTATTTCAGTCTGAAGAAGATGCTACTGGTCAGTATATTAATGAACTAATAAAGTATAAATATGTTAACACAGAATGTTCTCGGCCTATTTGACTTCACTTTCTCAGCGTGAAACCGACACGGAGCTGACGGACTCACCTCGTTTACTCCCAGAAGTAACGCAGGTACCAGATCGTTTCATTCTTCAGCTGAGGGCCGAACAGAGGGTTGGCCTGGGCCAAGATGGCCACCAGCCAACTAGAGGGCAGAAGAGCGGGGTCAATGACACATTACGACGTATTAATTACACGAGGCTCAATGATTTCATCTCTTCAGAGGTAAACATCTGCCCCCCCCACCCCGTTCTCTAACCTGGGTCTCTTTTGGATCACGTTGCTGTAATAAGGAAGCGGCTTCGCAACGAGACTCTCAGTTTTAACCGTCCCTCAAAGAGGTCGTTTTGGAGGTCTGAATTCATTCTTTTTATCGTCCCAACTCGCCGCTAACGAGCTCGACCTGCAGGCCACGAGAGACGCGTCCGGCGGCCCCGAAGAAGCTGTTTTATTTACGGCCCGCGGATTATAACACCTTTTTTATAACACCTTTTTTAATAACACCTTTTTTTTTAATAACACCTTTTTTACAAAAGGTTCAAATATGATTGCCAGCTTCCCCTCGTCTCTAAATACCCCCACTCGGGAGGTTTTAAGCTTCTTTTTTTTTGACGATCTTTGTGCCTTTGTGTCTTCTGGTTTTGAGTGTACACAAAACAACTAAGACGTCGACTATTAATATCGAAGTTTGCACTTCTTTTTGTTGTTGCTCCCCGACCGTCTGAAGAGATGCCACTTGGTGCGTGAATAACACAAATGACTGAATATGTGATCTGTAGCATCCATTTCTAAACCAATCAGAGTTCTCCAGTTAAATTACAGTTCATCAACATTATATATTTCTTCTTTATGCCTCTCGGCTGCTTTATTCTTTTAATTCAAGCTTTAACAGTGTGTGAGTCTCCTGGAGGAGCTGGGGCTCCACCTAGTGGTCCGAGGACGATCCTGCATTTCTCCATCCGAATAAACGTCATTACGTCCATCTTTCTTTCCTCCTCTTTATTCTTTATTCTCTATATTTTAGGATAATGTATCCAATTACAAGCTGCTAAATATTCCAGTGTTTGTGTGAGCAGGTTTTTCTTGTGCGTCAGGTGTCTATGAGGATGTGTCTTATGATTCAGCGTTGGCAAAAAAATGCATTTAAATGTGAAAATGCACCATTGAATCAAACATGTTGCATCTTGGGTAATGATCGCTTCAGGAAAGCTGCTGGGTTTTTAATTCTGATGCTCGTGTTCTCGGTAAGCCACTGAATAATATCGTGTTTCTTACTGTTTGGGCCATAGAAAGAGGTTCATAGTCGCCTTCTTTAAGGGTGAGAAATGCAGTTCTACAACTAATGAAGATATCTTTAATAAACAATAAAGGTTTGTAGGCGATCACGGATCGGCACCAAAAAATAAGCTAATATAACTTTTCGATAATCATGCTTTTTTACCGCCGATACTAATTGATGATTATTTATTATCCATATTAGCAGATGTACTGTAGATCCCGTTGTTGTTACAAGGATCCAGACTATTTTTATTTATTTTTACCATCGTCCTAAAAATATTTTTAACGTTCTGAAGTCAATAAAACATCAACAATTCTAAATGTTATACTTTCACTTTGTTATAGTCATAGTTTTCTTTTCTTCATAAAAAAACACAATTAATAGATTGTAGTTTTATAGATAAATAAACCTTGTCATTAGTAGTATAATGAAGTATAATAAGAGTTAGTGTAAACAGCTCATAATTCATCTCTAATATCTATTTTGAAACATTTGAAAACATCTGAATTTATTCTGGTTTATTATACCAACACTACGTGTTACTAGATTACGTGTGAACACATCATGATGACGTTATAATTTACCTCCAGGCAGTACTCATGTTCACTGAGCAGAGCCTGAACGCATCATAATGTAACTGAACTGAACCTCTGTTAGCCGTTAGCCGTTAGCCGTTAGAGTCGCGCGGTAATCCGCGATTTACATGCGTGCCGAATCGTGGATCAATGACACCGTTTAACCATCACGGTGTGAAATAAAGTTTCACTGACGAACGTGAGACCAGGACGTCGGTGTTTAGGCTCTTCCGGCAAAGGCCCGAAAACCAAGATGGCGACGGCCACAGTGCCAAACTCGAGGCTTCAACACTGTCGTCACGGTGACGTCGTCCACTTCTTATACATGGTTTATGTTTACTCACAACAGGTAGCAGCAGACCGCCGTGAGGATGAGACTGGTGACAATCACGCTGTCAAATAAAACAGAAGGGGGAGGGGAGGTCATTTCACTGGGGCTGACAAGTAGACATTTACTAACTATTTAGTCCAGTGGGATGCACAGAGTTTGATTGCGAATAATTAAATACATGTCCCGAACCTAAATTTAAAGTAGCAGAATATTCAGGAAAACTGGTTTCTCAAGTGCACCAAATTATTACACAAAATCACAATTTAAAGTGACGCAGGCGATCAGATAAAAAAACAACTCAAAGCTGAACTGTCGGGGCGGCATAGTCGCAAAGCAGAGTGCAAATAAAACCACATTTGATCAATCGAGATTATGGAAAAAAACTAAATGTAGAAAGGCCTGATGCCAGACATGTGGTTCAAAACACCAGCTAGAAGAAGACAATGCACCTTCTCGTCTATTAAACTACGAACTGACTTCACTTGTATAGCGTGGCGTCGTCCGCGTACAATGTGATTTTTTTATTTTTTATTATTAAAACCAAACCCTAACTTTACCATGCCTATTCTTTTCATAATGATCTAAAAAGATTGACCCTTTAACCTCACTGCCGTGATTGGAGGAAGGAAGGAAGGGAAGGAAGGGAAGGGAAGGAAGGAAGGAAGGAAGGATGGGGAGGAAGGAGAGGATGCTGGGATGGACGCAGGATGACGCGCCGGGCCTCCATCACCACGAGCGCGTTATAAAGACGCTCGTGTGTAAACAATGATTTAAAAAAATAAATAAAATACCAATACAAAAAATGTTTACGCGTAATGTATGAAATGAGATGTGGGGAAACAGAAAGGCTCGAGTGGGTTTCGTATGCGGCGGGATGAATGAATCCGTGGACCACCTACCCCCGGTTGGGTCCTTTGGGCACCAAGAACGGAGCCACGACCCCCACGAGCCCCCACAGCGTGGTGAAGCAGATCATCGGCAGGGCGAGCGAGTGAGAAACCATGGCTGCGGAGCAGGGGAGGAGAAACGGAGAAGGATTAAAGCCCCGGGAGTGCGTCCTCTCGGAGATAAAGCGCATCAATGGCCGCTGAGCCAGCCCAGTCGCGTCCGCTGGGTCCCCGCCCCCGTTGAGGCTAAGCCGGCACGTGATTGGTCGAGGCGCGGGAGACCGCGGGCTCCGATTGGTTCAGCCGCCCCGTCTGTTTGCGTTACGGCGAGAGGGATTGGACGGCAGGTTGCAGGCAAGTGTATTTATTTTGTAAAGGATAAGATGAGATAAGAGTTTCATTAAAGATTACAACAGAATAATATAAAGATAAATAAAATACAATTGTAAACAAGAGTAAGGTAAATAAATAAAGTAAAACGAAAAGTTTAATAATGCACGATGTTATAATATATATATGTACTATTGCACATGGTGTGGTTATTGTTGTTGTAAGTGCCAATTGTTTATTATCTTCATCATCTAACATGTTGATCTAATCTTCTGTGATACTATTTTTTCTCAGCAGGAAAAAGGTAATTAAACTATTTAAACCACAATCTTTATCAATCTAATTCAGCAGGTAATATATTGACCCATGGTCAGATATCAAACTAACTAACTAAACAGTATACAAATTAAATCATTATCTAATAATTGAAACAGACATACAGTATCTCAAGAGAGACTGGACTGAAATACAAGCAATTTAAATATAATTTTCTTCCACTTTTTTATGTTCATAAGCACGTGATTATACTTATTTATTACCTATTTGTATCCTGATTTATTTATAATATACACAGGCTACTGTACACAGTAATGTATTGTTGGAGTTGAGTGGCCAACTTGTGCCAGTTTGAGCCATAAATCCCAGTTACTGACTCGCTCCCAAACGCTGATGACCTTCACAAGCTTTCAAATGTATGATCCACCCAATTTAACGGAAAAAAGGAAAAACAGGACCACCTAAAAAATGAAACTGTAGTTCTACAGAACACAAAATGCTCTAATGTGGAGATATTACCACATATTATACCACATGAAAACCTACAATAAATCACCTCTGGCCAGATCCTCCTCATATGAACATCAATAAACCTTGCACTGCTTCACTTTTTATACTTTAGTGTATACACTTTCATTTTTATTTAATTTGTATTATTTTATTTTATTTTATTTTATTTTATTTTATTTATTTTATTTATTTATTAATTTATTTATTTATTTATTTATTTATTTATTTATTTATTTATTTATTTATTTATTTATTTATTTATTTATTTATTTATTTATTTATTTATTTTATTTTATTTATTCATTTATTTTATTTTTTTAAATTTATTAATTTTATTTTATTTTTACATTTTCATTTCCTTTATTATTTAAAATTCTTAAATGTCACTGCTATTTAGTTTTATTGTATTGTATACATATGTAAACATGTTTGCTGCTGCTTCACTAAATCTCCCCCTGGGGTTGAATAAAGTGACATCCTTCTCTGTT
The DNA here is from genome assembly GCF_009769545.1 of Cyclopterus lumpus. Classification (NCBI taxonomy): domain Eukaryota; kingdom Metazoa; phylum Chordata; class Actinopteri; order Perciformes; family Cyclopteridae; genus Cyclopterus; species Cyclopterus lumpus. The sequence continues at coordinate 24,556,412 of NC_046966.1, forward strand.
GACCTCTGTGACCAGTGGACTGACATGCAGTCTGCATTCCTCGTGCCGTACATCTTATCTTTATATACTCGTTCTATCCAGACCAGAGGAACTGTTTTTAAGTGGCTCAACTCGAGGAAATACCAGATGTCTGGCGGTCTGTTGTTCTCATGTTTCTCACCTCTTGGCTAAGGACTGCTGGATGTGTCCCTTGGATGTAATAATAATACCTGCTTCTACAATAATTCATTCCAAGTCTTGAATTCAAAATCTACCATCTGTTATACTGAATTGCGTAGTTTTATCCGGAATGTTCCAAAGAATTTTCGACCACAGCGAGGAAATTGTAGTCAAAAACTAATACGTGATCCATGTAAAATATATAAATATATAAAAATAAGTGAAATAGATGCAAAATGAAATCAATAAACAAAAAAATACCAAGTAGTTTCAGTGCAGTAATAATTTGTCCCAAATTGAATAAAGGCAATTAAAGTGCAGTAGAAATATTTGTACTTTTTTATTAAATATGATATATTTAAATCTACATTTACCATTTATATCGTAAATACATGTAAATGTATATAAACATACAGCATATACATTTATGTAATACCACCCAGTCGACAAATATGCAATCTGCAAAGTCCATGACCAAAAAGCTATCCTTTTGTGGTTTTATTTTGATGGTCTCTCACCGGAAGTGCACTTCAAATTCCGCCCGTCATTGTTTTATTGTTGAAAGCGACTAAGCGGAAGCTGTGTTTTTTGTTTGTTTTACGTGTTCGCTTGATAGCGAGTGGCTGCTGCGGGCGGAGGAGGAGATAGTCCCCATGAACCGTCCGGTGCCCGGTGCCCGGTGTCGGCGGACAGATTTACTTTTACAGCGCGTGTCGGTAACACCGGGCCGGTAAACGGTGATGAAGTTCACCAGAGATATCTGCTGGTTGCTCGGCTTGGGAGGCGGTGAGTACAACCGCCGTTACCGGAGGGGAGGGGGGGGGGGGGGTTCCTCAGGTTGGTGCCACAGGTTGTTTCGTTTAACGGGAGCCGTGACGTCACGTGACAGCCTCGAAATGACTTTAGAATGTGGTTCTTTTGGGGGGGGTAAAATAAAAAATAAATATTAATATGAATAAATTAGATTCTCTGACTTTTTTTATTTAATTTATTTTTTAAATTCGTGCCCAATTTACGTTATTCCGGTAAAAAAAAAAAAAAAGAAGGGAATTTTCAATCGTTTTACTTGTATTTGTATTATTATCGTTAGGACAGAAACAAGGTTACTTCTGGTTTAATGGCGGACTTCTTCTTTTTTAGTTCTTGTTGTGCACACAGCGGTTGACTGACAGCTCTGTTTACAAGACACAGTTAACTGCCACACAGTGTTTCACAATGGGAGGCTCTGTGGACATGTATATACATAGTTATTTAATCTAAACATGATATCTTGTTATATATATTTTTATATATATATATATATATATATATATATCTTTGTATATATATTTATATATGTATACAGTGTGTGTATATATATATATATATATATATATATATATATATATATAGTTATTTATTCTAAACATTATATATCTTTGTATATATATTTTTATATATATATATATAGTTATTTATTCCAAACATTATATATATTTGTATATATTTATATATATATATATACTTACATATATATATATTATTATAATTTTTGTATATATATATTTGTATACATATGTTTATATATATTTTGTATATATGTGTTTATACATGTCTATATATGTGTTTATACATATATGTTGATATGTTAATAATGTTGATATGACATTTGTATATACATGTGTTTATCTATATCTGTATATATGTATTTTATTTTAATGTGTATATTGTAAACATGCCTGCTGCTGCTACAAAGAAATTTCCCCCTGGGGATGAATAAAGTGTATCTAATCTAATCTAATCTAATCTAATATATGTATATATATAAATATATGAATAAATATGTCTTCCGATGCCCCAGCTGTTTGTGTTGCACCAAACTCGATTATGCTGTTGCCTTGAAAGAACAACATGTCCATGCACCAATTAAACTCTCCATCATCCCCTCGTACACAACAGCTCCTCTGATATTCAGCGGTGGAATGAGGTGGAAATGGAGGTTTATGGAGGTTTATGGAGGTTTATGGAGGTGTATGGAGGTTTATGGAGGTTTATGAAGGTTTATGGAGGTGTATGGAGTCCTGCGTTCTGAGGGAGGAGTAGAAGACTAACCACCTGTTACCCACCAAGGCTGAGAGGGAGTCTAAAATGTCTATCTAGCTCAAAAAAATACACTCCATGCTGAGCCCTCTGGTTTCGATAGAATCTCGTAAAATTAATAAATCTTAACCTTGAGATTGTATAGAAGTCTATGCTTCATGTGTTAAAGCTGCATTCTCTCTCCTGACCACCAGGGGGCGACTCCTCTGGTTGTATAGAAGTCTATGCTTCATGTGTTAAAGCTGCATTCTCCCTCCTGACCACCAGGGTGCGACTCCTCTGGTTGTATAGAAGTCTATGCTTCATGTGTTAAAGCTGCATTCTCCCTCCTGACCACTAGGGGGCGACTCCTCTGGTTGTATAGAAGTCTATGCTTCATGTGTTAAAGCTGCATTCTCTCTCCTGACCACCAGGGGGCGACTCCTCTGGTTGTATAGAAGTCTATGCTTCATGTGTTAAAGCTGCATTCTCTCTCCTGACCACCAGGGGGTGACTCCTCTGGTTGTATAGAAGTCTATGCTTCATGTGTTAAAGCTGCATTCTCTCTCCTGACCACCAGGGGGCTACTCCTCTGGTTGTATAGAAGTCTATGCTTCATGTGTTAAAGCTGCATTCTCTCTCCTGACCACCAGGGGGCGACTCCTCTGGTTGTATAGAAGTCTATGTTTCATGTTGTAAAGCTGCATTCTCTCTCCTGACCACCAGGGGGCGACTCCTCTGGTTGTATAGAAGTCTATGCTTCATGTGTTAAAGCTGCATTCTCTCTACTGACCACCAGGGGGCGACTCCTCTGGTTGTATAGAAGTCTATATAAATGACTCTACTTCTCTTGATTTATTCCCTCAGTAAACATTGTAAACATTAGTTTTTGGTCTCAATCTCTAGTTTCAAGTCTTCTTCAATACAGCGTGATGTTCATTTAGTAAATTATGGTCATTTAGAGTCAAACAGACCATAAAGCAGGGGATGCTTTAGGGGCGGGGCTACGAGGTGATTGACAGGTCTCTACCAGAGACGTATACGATTTCTCTACGTCACTCCTCCTCCTTTCATAAATATGGTAACTTCCGTCCATCAGTTGCAAACACTACCGGCGGACTCCTTTCATGATACACAATGTCACTTTGCATATTTTATCCCTTTTTACTGACGCTGCATATTTACTTTTGGATCGCGGTTCCTTTTGTACTTTGGATACGATCGCTTGTGTCGGCGCCTCAAGATTAGAAGCACGTCACACAAAAAATAAATCCATCTGAAACTATTTGACCGTCAAATGAGTTGTTGTCACCCGACAAAAATGTAAGGAAACTGGTCGCGCGAGCTCTCGAATGGTCCCATCGGATTGAGAATGCGTTCGTCACCCGAAGGTTTAAGTAAAGCTTTATTGACACCTCGGCCGAACTCAAAGTCAGCACCGTTTGTGGCCACGAAACGCTGAGTATTACGGTGATGCCAAGCTTTATTGACACCTTGGCCGAACCCATGGTGACAGCGATACCCCCCCCCCCCCCACCTCGTTTCTATACTGGAGACCCGGCAGATCTGTCTTGGATCGGTTGGGGGGCCACGAAACAGTATTACGGTGATGCTATGTGGCCACGGTGAAGGCTTTTCTATTCAAGGAATGCAAAATAAAAGCGTCGGACATCCGCGACGGAGGTGCGAAGCCGGAAAGGTTCACCACGCGCATCACGACGTTTTGACACTGAGACGTGTAGAATGAATAGCTGGCGTTTAATTCAAGTCGGGAAGGGGGCGTGGGGGTAAAAGTCTTCTATTGGGAGTCTTTCAGTTGCCTGAATGTCACCGGATTTAAAGTCGGACATACCTTTCTCCTCTGAATGTTACGCAACTTAGCTGAAGGCTAATTCTCTGACTAATAAAGCTACATTTTGTCATCGGGGCAGCGCGGAGGAGGTCTGATTTATGTCGCTGCGTGTTCAAATGACCTTGAAGAGGAGCAGCGCGTCCTCCAGCAACTTGTTGACGACGCCTGGAATGAGGCCTCAAAGAGAAGCTTCCTGTCTTTTCGTGAGTGAGGCGCCTCAGTCCTTGGTCCTCAGTCCTTGGTCCTCAGTCCTTGGTCCTCAGTCCTTGGTCCTCAGTCCTCGGTCCTCGGTCCTCAGTCCTTGGTCCTCAGTCCTTGGTCCTCAGTCCTTGGTCCTCGGTCCTTGGTCCTTGGTCCTTGGT
>NC_046966.1:24573342-24628528 GCF_009769545.1 Cyclopterus lumpus
ATCTACACATATATAGTATATCTACATATATATATGTAGAGATATGTGTATATATATATATATATATATACATACAGTATATCTACATATATATACAGTATATCTACATATATATACATATACAGTACATCTACATATATATACATATATATCTACATATATATATATATGTAGATATATATATTAATACTGTATATATGTAGATATATAGGAAATGAAACTTAAGCTTTTGTGGCATGTAAGCACCTGCACTGCATTTATATATATATATATATATATATACACACAATATAAATATGTCTTAATTATAGATATATATTATATATATACACACAATATAAATATGCTATATATATATGTATTTATTTATTTATATATATATAAATAAATATATATAAAATATATAAAGTATATTTATACTGTGTATATATATAGTTTATATATATATATACATATATAAAGTATATTTATACTGTTTATGTATATATATAATATATATATCTATAAATAAGACTATGTACATCAACAAAACAAATCATTGAAGAAAACAATATCCTATCTTATATCTTAATGCTGGAGGTCTTGGTTCTCGGACCATATATATATATATATATATATAATATCTTATATATATACACAGTATATAATACATATATATATAATATCTTATATATATATATATACGTGCAGGTGCTGACATGCCACAAAAGCTTAGGTTTCGTTTCCTCAGCACCAGTTTGAAGAGTCGTGCCGACCACCGTCGTCATCATCGCTCTTCCTCTCTCGACCACATCCCTTTGAAGACGTCGGTGAACAGGTTTTCACCCGGCGCAGCGTGGACGGAGGAGACAGATGAGCAGCCATGGGCTTCACGAGCGGCCTCGTGGTCCTCTTCCTCTCTGTGGCAGGTACTGTGTGTTTACTTTGCGCTGCATTACTACCGTTTGTTGTTATTGTTCTGTTGTTTGCACCTCTCCAGATGTGACCGTTCACACCCTGCAGACTTCACTTCCTGCCAACTTCCTTTCACAGAAATCAGTTTTAATGTAACCTTATTGTCTCCGGCTGTTGTTTCATCTCAATCGGTGGATTGTGGCTGATCTGAGACATTAATATCATTAATAACAACATTCAGAGTGTTAATAAAGCAGCAAACAATATTGTCTGTGTGAAGCCTCAGATATTCTTTGGCACCTTTAAGTTTTTATTTGGATATAAATCATATCCAAGTTCAGCAACTTCTACACGATGTTTATGACGAATTTGACTAAAATATTTCTAAACGTCTTTTATTTGAAACAAAAAGTAACTTTCCGCTTGTCTTTAAACTCCCCGTCTTTTGAATATTGGTAAAGTGCGTTATGATATCTTCAATGCCAACATTGAGCACGTGAAGCCTCGTCGGCCTGTTACCGTGGGCAACCAGGAAGTGGGCGTCGCACTGGTTCCCTCCACAAAGAGGCAGATAAACAAACATTCATTGGAAACACATCGACTTAGAGACTCGTTTCTAGGTTTTAAGGAGATTAAAGAAGAAAAACAACAACATTGTCGTTTTTATGTTTTATGTTTCTCTGCATTTTGTTTTCACACAGGAAATGAACCAGGCGTTCATAATTCATTCTGATCAACAACAACAACAACAACACATTACACATCTATTATCCCTTTTCTTTTCTTCTTTCTTTTCCCCCAAAATCACACACATTCACTGTGCTTGTGACTCTGTGGTCGTGACTCTGTGGTCGTGACTCTGTGGTCGTGACTCTGTGCTTGTGACTCTGTGGTCGTGACTCTGTGGTCGTGACTCTGTGGTCGTGACTCTGTGCTTGTGACTCTGTGCTTGTGACTCTGTGCTTGTGACTCTGTGGTCGTGACTCTGTGGTCGTGACTCTGTGGTCGTGACTCTGTGGTTGTGACTCTGTGGTCGTGACTCTGTGGTCGTGACTCTGTGGTCGTGACTCTGTGCTTGTGACTCTGTGCTTGTGACTCTGTGGTTGTGACTCTGTGGTCGTGACTCTGTGGTCGTGACTCTGTGGTCGTGACTCTGTGGTCGTGACTCTGTGGTTGTGACTCTGTGGTCGTGACTCTGTGGTCGTGACTCTGTGGTTGTGACTCTGTGGTTGTGACTCTGTGGTCGTGACTCTGTGCTTGTGACTCTGTGCTTGTGACTCTGTGGTCGTGACTCTGTGGTCGTGACTCTGTGGTCGTGACTCTGTGGTTGTGACTCTGTGGTCGTGACTCTGTGGTCGTGACTCTGTGGTCGTGACTCTGTGCTTGTGACTCTGTGCTTGTGACTCTGTGGTTGTGACTCTGTGGTCGTGACTCTGTGGTCGTGACTCTGTGGTCGTGACTCTGTGGTCGTGACTCTGTGGTTGTGACTCTGTGGTCGTGACTCTGTGGTCGTGACTCTGTGGTTGTGACTCTGTGGTTGTGACTCTGTGGTTGTGACTCTGTGGTCGTGACTCTGTGCTTGTGACTCTGTGGTTGTGACTCTGTGGTTGTGACTCTGTGGTCGTGACTCTGTGCTTGTGACTCTGTGGTTGTGACTCTGTGCTTGTGACTCTGTGGTTGTGACTCTGTGGTCGTGACTCTGTGGTCGTGACTCTGTGGTCGTGACTCTGTGGTCGTGACTCTGTGGTCGTGCGTCACAGCGGCGGACTGCCGGAGGTCTTGGTTCTCGGACCATATCTGCGGCGTCAAGGGGTCGACGGTGGAGCTGCGCTGCAGACAGCCCCCCCCGGCGAGGAGACGCTCCGTCCCGCTGGAGAGAGTGACGTGGTTCACCGAAACGCAGGACGGCCGCCCCGTGGACCTGAGAGCGGACTCGGAGTACGCGGGCCGCGTGAAGTACTACTGCGACCAGGCCACCTGCACCCTGAGGATCACAGACCTGAGAGAGAGCGACTCCGCCCAGTACAAGTTCAGGTTCAAGAACAAGCGAGTCCCCGGCGGGGTCACGTTATCCGTCACAGGTAAACATGTATTATTATTTGTTTTTTTTTAAACAAATGCCCACCATCCTGTGTTCATTATTGACACCTCGTCCCGTCTTCACAGATCCGGACCTGCAGGTGCAGGTGATAAGATCAGACTCCGCCTCCTGGGCTCGGCTGTTCTGCCGCTGCTCGTGTCACCTGCCCGAGGGCCTCTCCTACGTCTGGCACAAGAACGGACAGGCGGTCGCCGGGGAAACGTCTGCTTTGTACTCGGACTACTTTGACCCCGCGGACGGCCTCTCGTGTGCCGCCAGGGGGTACGAGGACTTCCCTTCTGCTCCAGTGTGTGAGTCACAGTCGTCCTTCGTTGTGGGAAGCAAGGCCCGGTTGGGCATCCAGTATCGACCCCCCGTAAACACGTCTGCATCACCTGCTCTGTGTCTCGGCACCGTGTGATCGACACGTTGCATGTTTCAGGTGCCGTGGGTCGGACCTGCAACAGAGTGGCGTACGCCGACAGGAGCCTCTGCGCCTCCGAGGGCTCGTCGGTGGACATCTCTTCTACGTACGACAGCCACGACGGCGAAGCCGAATCCGCATTCTGGTTCAGTCCCGAGCGAGGAGGTCATCGGTGGCGACCCGAGGACCTGAGAGAAGACCCCCGGTATGAAGGTCGCGTCGAGGTCGTGGAAACGGAGCGAGGACGCTCCACTCTGAGAATCACCGGCCTGAGAGAGAGCGATTCAGCCGAGTACCTCTTCAAGTTCAACACCCCGAGCTTTGAATGGAGGAGCGGTTTACCTGGTACGACTCTGACCGTCACAGGTACGGACGAGCACGCGCTCACTAAACGTCTCAATGTCTGCGGCGACTCGCTGACCCTTCATGTCGTCCAGCCCTCCAGCTGCAGGTGACCCGGGTGACGGTGCACCCGTCCCACGCCGAGGCGGAGCTGAGGTGTGTGAGCGGCTGCCGAGCGGCGGGTCGTCTTTCCTACGTCTGGTTCAAGAACGGCGTGAAAAGCACGAGCGAGGAGAGTTCCGCGCTCACGGAGCACTTTCACCCCGGGGACGCCGTCTCCTGCGCGCTCAAAGGCCACGAGGAGTCCGTCTCTCTGCCACTGTGTGAGCTCACCGAGGGGTTAACGCCCAAATCGGGCCCGAAAAGAGGGAAAAACGGCTTTTGCAAATTGTACTTGTTGGTTTTCAGTTTTATGGTTCAATGCAAAGTAAATGTTGCTGCTTAAGAAATCAATAAGAAAAGATTCACTGAAAAAAAAAAAAAACGTTACTTAGTGCAGGAAGGGACGCCACACATTCTACAATTTGCCGGATCAGCACTCATCAGGCAGTGATGACAAGTGAAAAACGAAAACAAACATATTTGTTTTGGGGTGGAATCATCTTTCAGTTATGAACTACAAACAAATTAGTAGTATTTTCATATGTTTGTCCTCAGATGGTCCAAGGCTTCCCTCTGTGTCAGTGAGTCCCTCTGAGATAGTGGAGGGCAGTTCAGTGACTCTGACCTGTAGCAGTGATGCTAACCCAGCAGCTAACTACACCTGGTACAAGAAGAACCAACCACGTCCTCATGGAGAAGAACCTCAGCTTGTCTTCAGCTCCATCCAGTCCTCTGACTCTGGACAGTATTTATGTGAAGCTGAGAACCATCTGGGGAAGAAGAGATCTAAATTCATCTCTATTGATGTGAAATGTGAGTGAAATATTGGTTATAAACAACAGAGAAGATACACATTCAATATGTCTGTACTTTATTAAAGGAGCAATGCACATAAAGTAGAGTTTAGGCTTAAAATGTTTAAGAAGAAATCTGCCAGCTGTGCTGTGGGATGAGGACAGGGTGTCTGAATACAGATGCTATTGATCAACTTATAATAATCTATATCCATATCCAGATGGTCCAAAGCTTCCCTCTGTGTCAGTGAGTCCCTCTGAGATAGTGGAGGGCAGTTCAGTGACTCTGACCTGTAGCAGTGATGCTAACCCAGCAGCTAACTACACCTGGTACAAGAAGAACCAACCACGTCCTCATGGAGAAGAACCTCAGCTTGTCTTCAGCTCCATCCAGTCCTCTGACTCTGGACAGTATTTATGTGAAGCTGAGAACCATCTGGGGAAGAAGAGATCTGAATTCATCTCTATTGATGTGAAATGTGAGTGAAACAGTTTATTAAATATAATAAACATCTTAAATGTGTCCATATTTCACTGATCATAACTACTTTCTTCAAGCTATTCACAGTGTATTATTCAAATACCACATGTTCTTCTGTATTAAACAATCTTAACCTATAATATTCTCTGATAACTCGTCTCCTCAGATGGTCCAAGGCTTCCCTCTGTGTCAGTGAGTCCCTCTGAGATAGTGGAGGGCAGTTCAGTGACTCTGACCTGTAGCAGTGATGCTAACCCAGCAGCTAGCTACACCTGGTACAAGGAGGATGAAGACTCACCAACAGGTACGATGTCATTTAACATGACGTGACCCACCTGAACAGACATCTTTCTTCACGGCTGCCGTCTCTCTCTGTGATTTACAGGCGCTTCGAGATCGGGCGTCGGAAAAGCTCTCGCCGTCTTCCTGTTGGTGGTCGTCCTCTCCATCTACCTGTGGATGAGGTGAGCGTCACTACGATGACACAACGCTCAGAATCCATGACAAACATATTGAATACTTGTGTTTCTTTCCCCTCTCCAATCAAGAAGAGACGCGTTGACCGGTCCAGGGCGAGAGCTCCGACCGACCGGCATCTCACAGGCGAGAAGAACAGCTGAAGAACGCGTCTCGCGTCTCGTGGTTCTGCTGCTTTTAATACGGGAACGTTGTGTTCCGTCTGCAGGTCCACGCCCGGCTGCTCCTGGTGAGGGAGACATCTCAGGACCACCGGGAGGGAACCTCTTCAGGTCCTCCACAGACGTCCGCTCGGACTCACGGAGCACATTTTGGAATTTAGACGTCTGGGTAAACATGAGTAACCAAGCTTCAGGAAGCGCTCTGTTTCCTCTTCGCTTCCTGAAGCGCTCTGTTTCCTCATCTCTTCCTGAAGCGCTCTGTTTCCTCATCTCTTCCTGAAGCGCTCTGTTTCCTCTTCACTTCATGAAGCGCTCTGTTTCCTCATCTCTTCCTGAAGCGCTCTGTTTCCTCATCTCTTCCTGAAGCGCTCTGTTTCCTCATCTCTTCCTGAAGCGCTCTGTTTCCTCATCTCTTCCTGAAGCGCTCTGTTTCCTCATCTCTTCCTGAAGCGCTCTGTTTCCTCTTCACTTCATGAAGCGCTCTGTTTCCTCATCTCTTCCTGAAGCGCTCTGTTTCCTCATCTCTTCCTGAAGCGCTCTGTTTCCTCATCTCTTCCTGAAGCGCTCTGTTTCCTCATCTCTTCCTGAAGCGCTCTGTTTCCTCTTCACTTCCTGAAGCGCTCTGTTTCCTCATCTCTTCCTGAAGCACTCTGTTTCCTCATCTCTTCCTGAAGCGCTCTGTTTCCTCATCTCTTCCTGAAGCGCTCTGTTTCCTCATCTCTTCCTGAAGCGCTCTGTTTCCTCATCTCTTCCTGAAGCGCTCTGTTTCCTCTTCACTTCCTGAAGCGCTCTGTTTCCTCATCTCTTCATGAAGCGCTCTGTTTCCTCATCTCTTCCTGAAGCGCTCTGTTTCCTCATCTCTTCCTGAAGCGCTCTGTTTCCTCTTCACTTCCTGAAGCGCTCTGTTTCCTCTTCGCTTCCTGAAGCGCTCTGTTTCCTCTTCGCTTCCTGAAGCGCTCTGTTTCCTCTTCGCTTCAGGAAGCGCTCTGTTTCCTCTTCACTTCCTGAAGCGCTCTGTTTCCTCATCTCTTCATGAAGCGCTCTGTTTCCTCTTCGCTTCATGAAGCGCTCTGTTTCCTCATCTCTTCATGAAGCGCTCTGTTTCCTCTTCGCTTCCTGAAGCGCTCTGTTTCCTCTTCGCTTCAGGAAGCGCTCTGTTTCCTCTTCACTTCCTGAAGCGCTCTGTTTCCTCATCTCTTCATGAAGCGCTCTGTTTCCTCATCTCTTCATGAAGCGCTCTGTTTCCTCTTCGCTTCATGAAGCGCTCTGTTTCCTCATCTCTTCATGAAGCGCTCTGTTTCCTCTTCGCTTCAGGAAGCGCTCTGTTTCCTCATCTCTTCCTGAAGCGCTCTGTTTCCTCTTCACTTCAGGAAGCGCTCTGTTTCCTCTTCACTTCAGGAAGCGCTCTGTTTCCTCATCTCTTCAGGAAGCGCTCTGTTTCCTCTTCACTTCCTGAAGCGCTCTGTTTCCTCATCTCTTCCTGAAGCGCTCTGTTTCCTCTTCACTTCAGGAAGCGCTCTGTTTCCTCATCTCTTCAGGAAGCGCTCTGTTTCCTCTTCACTTCAGGAAGCGCTCTGTTTCCTCTTCTCTTCAGGAAGCGCTCTGTTTCCTCATCTCTTCATGAAGCGCTCTGTTTCCTCATCTCTTCAGGAAGCGCTCTGTTTCCTCATCTCTTCAGGAAGCGCTCTGTTTCCTCTTCACTTCAGGAAGCGCTCTGTTTCCTCTTCTCTTCAGGAAGCGCTCTGTTTCCTCATCTCTTCAGGAAGCGCTCTGTTTCCTCTTCTCTTCCTGAAGCGCTCCGTTTCCTCTTCTCTTCAGGAAGCGCTCTGTTTCCTCATCTCTTCCTGAAGCGCTCTGTTTCCTCATCTCTTCAGGAAGCGCTCTGTTTCCTCATCTCTTCCTGAAGCGCTCTGTTTCCTCTTCACTTCAGGAAGCGCTCTGTTTCCTCTTCTCTTCCTGAAGCGCTCTGTTTCCTCATCTCTTCCTGAAGCGCTCTGTTTCCTCTTCACTTCAGGAAGCGCTCTGTTTCCTCTTCTCTTCCTGAAGCGCTCTGTTTCCTCTTCTCTTCAGGAAGCTCTCTGTTTCCTCATCTCTTCCTGAAGCGCTCTGTTTCCTCATCTCTTCCTGAAGCGCTCTGTTTCCTCTTCTCTTCAGGAAGCGCTCTGTTTCCTCATCTCTTCAGGAAGCGCTCTGTTTCCTCATCTCTTCCTGAAGCGCTCTGTTTCCTCTTCTCTTCAGGAAGCGCTCTGTTTCCTCATCTCTTCAGGAAGCGCTCTGTTTCCTCATCTCTTCAGGAAGCGCTCTGTTTCCTCATCTCTTCAGGAAGCGCTCTGTTTCCTCATCTCTTCAGGAAGCGCTCTGTTTCCTCTTCACTTCAGGAAGCGCTCTGTTTCCTCTTCTCTTCCTGAAGCGCTCTGTTTCCTCTTCTCTTCAGGAAGCTCTCTGTTTCCTCATCTCTTCAGGAAGCGCTCTGTTTCCTCTTCACTTTATATTTCTTTAATGTTCAACCCAACAACGAGGCCAAAATAGGTGACCTGAAAGACCTGAAAGACCTGAAAGACCTGAAAGACAAAAAAAAAGAAAAGGCAAACCCCAAAACAATGAAGTGGGATAAATTACGATAGTGTGGGTGAGTTATTTTCTCACAACCTTCTAAATAATAATAAAAAACGTTTTTTTGGGGGGAATGATATTACCAGAGGAACTCCAATAACATCCAAAAATTCCACACCTGTCACATAAACTAGGTGAAACTTGACAAACGTAGAGAGATATTGGCTTATAGTTTATCTTTATGTAGTTTTATGTAAAGCTCAGTAGTCATATTGGAATACTGAAATAAAATAAGGGGTTCAATATAAATGTAAACGGGTCAGTGTGAAGCCTCAATAGTAGTCGTCATGAAAGAAGACATATACATCATAGTATCATAAGGTCTCATACTAATATCTCTGTATCCACAGATATGTTTGTCTCCACCTGACGAAGGTCTTCCAGAGTCCACCGTCGATGGTTCTGCTGGTCTGGTTCTGCTGGTCTGGGTCTGCTGGTCTGGTTCTGCTGGTCTGGTTCTGCTGGTCTGGTTCTGCTGCTGGAGAAGTAGGACTGGAAAGAAAATGATCGGTCAAGATAAAACCTCGTAAAGCGAGTGGTCTTTAAGCCGACAGCTTCGGGTCTTCGCTAGCCAAAGAGTGTTCGTCCATTCAAGCGCGATAGAAACACAACGTGTGGGACAGAATCATTTGGTTTTAGCTTTTTATTTACTTTCATGTCCAATAGGTTTGTGGTGTCACTGAAGATGCAGCTCGATGACGATAACACTTACGTTCACATGAAGGCTGGCGAGATGTCATCAGACGTTGGGTCCACTCTGTCTTCTGGCTGTCTACAGCTCAATGAGAGTGGTTGTGATTGGTTGCTTTGCTAAGATGTGATGTTTTTTTAGGCACCCAGATAACAAAAATAAATATGTTCTTACTTAAAACTTGTTAAGTTATACTTGATTATTTAATAACTGCTCGTAGTGTTGGTTTTATTTGAGTTTGTAGTAATCAAAGTGTGCCTTTTTCCCCTCACGTTGTAAACCATTACGAATACTATCTGTAACAGGTTTACACAGGCAGGGATCATACACATGTTGACCAATGGATGTCCATGACCTTTCCATGACCTTTCCATGACCTTTCCATGAGCTGTCCATGACCTTTCCATGACCTTTCCATGACCTTTCCATGAGCTGTCCATGACCTTTCCATGACCTTTCCATGACCTTTCCATGAGCTGTCCATGACCTTTCCATGAACTTTTCATGAGCTGTCCATGACCTTTTCATGAGCTGTCCATGACCTTTCCATGACCTTTCCATGAGCTGTCCAACATTTGAGAGACAATAGTTTGATTAAAAGAATAAATATTTATATAAATGATTATTCTTTTAATCAAACTGCGTAAATGAACATGTGCATATAACAAATTTCCATGACTTTTCCAAAACTCTTTTTTTTTTTTTTTTTTAAAGGTCTTTTCCAGGCCTGGAAATAACCATTTTAAAATTCCATGACTTTTCCAGGTTTTCCATGACCGTACGAACCCTGATAGGGCAGAGAAGAACTCGACTCGGGTGACGTTTTCTTTTCCAGCATTTATTTGCTCCAGGAGCCAGAACCAGCTTCAGACACCTCCAGGTCCAATGGACCCTCTGAGACGTGAAGTCACAACGACTCCGGGGAGGAAGCAGAGTTAATAAGGTGCAATGGAGAGATGTAAATTCATCCATAAGGAGAGAGAGAAGAGGAGATAGGTGCTCAGTGTATCCTAAAACATCCCCCAGCAGCCTATAAGCCTATAGCAGCATATCAAGGGGCTGGACCAGGGCAAACCTGATTCAGCCCTAACTATAAGCACTATTAAAGAGGAAAGTCTTAAGTCTATTCTTGAATGAGGTGACTGTGTCTGCCTCCTGGACTGAAAGTGGAAGCTGGTTCCATAAAAGAGGAGCTTGATAACTGAAGGCTCTGGCTCCCATCCTACTTTTTAGGACTCTAGGAACCACAAGTAGTGTTGAGGTTCAACAGAATCTCGAGCTGCCCGAGCTTGGAAGAAGAAGTCCCGAATCCAGAGATGTATAATAAAAAGTATTTAATAATCCAACAAAAGGATCATCAGTATATACATAGTCACGTGGTTGCAAAGAAACAGCCTGAACGCAGCTCTCTGCTCACCGTTACCTGTCCGTCACTTCCCCGTGAGGACGATCTCAGCCTCAAAGGTTTTTATACGCAGTTCAAACATTGAGCTCTTGGCCCCAATTGGTTAGTTTAGGCAACATGAAGCATGCTATTCGCTAATCGCTACACGGAGGAGAGGCTTCCCTAACGGTTCGCTAGTTTTGTCCCACTTCCGGTTTGTGGAACAAACCTACTTCCGTTCTTTTCAAAATAAGATGGTTTCAAAATAAAATGGTTCCTCCATTTTGACTACGCCTCCCATAATCAATACATTTCATTCATACCCGAGTCAGTTTATAGTTATAATAACCATAAAACATGTTATAATCAGCAGTTACAATAATAATACTCATACAGTGATCATACTTTCTCCTATATTTTCTTCATAATCTTCTTTATAAGATCCCTTATTAATGATCATATCTCTCTTATGAATTAATTTAAAACATAGACTTTCTTATGTACATGTGCAAGTATATATAAAACCATTACAACTCTACATTAGCCCCACATTTAGTGAGCGCAGCGCTCTAGTGGGGCAACATGGTACTACAAGCTCCTTAAGATATGATGGTGCATCACCAATCAAGGCTTTGTAGGTGAGGAGAATCATTTTAAATATTATATATATATATATACACAAATGACATCCCAGTTAGACGGGGACTGGGAATTAATTAAACTTGACTTGAAATAATACATTCTAACTAACTTTGTGTCAGAGACACACAGAGTGGATCTTTCATATTCATGCAACATAATTCCAAGAATTTTATAATCCAAAAAACAACTGCAATAATCATTTCTTGAGGACTTACAGTCATTGGTCTGCTCATGAATATTAATAAAGTAAAGAGGAAGGAAGCCAGGCCCGTTTTAAACATTCTGATAACTGTCCAACAAAACCACAGAAGACACAAACTGCCTTCAAGACAACATCCTCTTTTTAATGTTTCCTTGTTTATGGTACTTATGTCCTGAAGTGTTTCTGACCTACCTGCTGATGTTCCAGAGAGGAGCAGCTATGAGTTCAACAGCAGCAGCCAGTGGATTTGTTGTCTTCCTTCTCTCTGCACAAGGTACCGTACATCTATATTCATAAGGTGAGGCAGTCAGCTCCGAGCAACAGGAAGTTGTGTTTTAATAAACACAGTTAATGTTATGAAATGAGGTGCGACATGAACTTTCTTTCTTTAGATTGAAGTCTTTACAGGACGACCAACACAAAGCTGTTTTTAACTCCAGCAGCGTCTCTGTGCTTTAACATTATGAACTTTATAAAACAGTAAAGACAGTAAAGTTGTGTTTGTGTGGATGAACGTAATGAACATTAACAAAGAAAACATTCTCTGAATTATTAGTTTGATCAAATTCATCGTGTTGAGGAACTTCCGGTCGTCCAGCCAGCGTTTTTATTCATGATACAGAGGCTGCAACAGCCGTCTCTTAAAGGGGACGTGTGCAGGATGTGGCGACATCTAGTGGTGAGGTTGCAGAAGGTAGTTTCATCTCTTGGTGATTGCTCAAAAGATGTAAAGCGTGTGAGGCTGTGACGTCACAGCCAATCAGCGTTGAGATGCTCCGCCTGACGTCACTGACGTCACGCCGTTGTTGAATCAGGAACTCTGGAGGATAAGTTGATGGTCTGGAAGCGGCCTCATCCAGACGCAGTTCCGGTAATGAACTGTTTCCATGGCGATAAGCCACGCCTCCTCTCCGGCGCTTCTAGAGCGAATGATCACAAACAGTCCGGCGAGTAAAGCAACGCGAGAGTTCGCGAGTAAAGCAACGCGAGAGTTCGCTTCTCTTCTGGGGTGAACGCAGCGTGACGGAGAGCTGCAGAATAAATGACCTTCAAAATAAAAGCACAGGGTTGTGTTCTTACAGTTCTTAAAGAAAAGGTGATCACGTGTCTTTCAAGCCGCCGCGGGCCACATACAATGACGTGGCGGCCACAGTTCGACGTGTGGGCTCTAAAGAGTCATTTAACTTTAGGAAATTGAATTCACATCTGAAGTGTGCGTTTGTGTCGACTTTTGAAAGCCTTTACCAGTCAAATGCTTCACAAACGTCATCTGTCAGTGATCTGGTTCTACATTTCACACATTGACCAACGCCTCAGCGTTCATTGACTCTTTACTTTATACAACTTTATCTACATTATAACCCTTTTTAAAAACAGAGACAAGTCCCCAACAAAGGAGTAAACATATAAAAAGAGACACAGAATAAATCTCCGTGAAGATAAACTGAGTCTCTCACTGACTTGAAGTGGATGTTCTGAGAAACACACTGAAGCTCCTTCACTCCCCATGAGAGTCTGTGACGTTGCTCTGAGTCTGACTGGTTCCTGGTGTGCTCTGTGTTCCAGTGATACAGAGTCAGGATGGCTGGGGGGTGACTTACACTCCTCCTGAGCTCTGTGCTGTAAGAGGGTCAGCAGTGGAGCTGCTCTGCACCTACACACACCCATCTAGAATACAGCCCCGTGACATCAGCAACACATTGTGGTTCACTGAAGAGGAACATGGTGACCCTGTGGATCTGGAACAAGACTCTGAGTATGCAGGTCGTGTGGAGTACAGATGTTCAGAGAAGAGATGCAGTCTGAGGATCAAGAACCTGAGAGAGAGCGACTCAGCTGAGTACAAGTTCATGTTCATGACCAACCAACCAGACGAGAAATATACTGGTTCACCTGGAGTCACTTTGTCTGTCACAGGTAACTTTTTAATTCACCTGTCAATCATCTCCAGATGTTAAACATCTAGAAAACTAGAATATAAATATTTTGTTTGTATGTTGACAGTTTAATAAAATAACGTTCCTGTTCCTTCTTCTCGAACCAGATCTCCAGGTGAAGGTGAGCAGGTCAGATTCTACCTTGTTGGAGCTGACGTGTCACAGCAGTTGTGTTCTGCCTGATCATCAGACCTACGACTGGTACAAGAATGAACTGAAAGTCTGGACAAGATCTTCGTCTTCTTATTTTGTCTCCTCTGGTTCACCAAACAAATATTCTTGTGGTCTAAGTGGACTTGAGGATCTTCGTTCTCCTTCAGTGTGTAAGTTTCCTCCACTGTGTCAGCCGGTGGAGGTTCAAGAACATTTCATAAGGTGGCACCACATTTAGAGGAACCACACATATTAAGACTAACTGTTACAAGTTCATGTTCATGACCAACCAACCAGATGAGAAATATACTGGTTCACCTGGAGTCACTTTGTCTGTCACAGGTAACTTTTTAATTCACATGTCAATCATCTCCAGATGTTAAACATCTAGAAAACTAGAATATAATTTTTTTGTTTGTATTTGGCAGTTTAATAAAATAACGTTCCTGTTCCTTCTTCTCAGGTCCAGGCCTCCAGGTGAAGGTGAGCAGGTCAGATTCTACCTGGTTGGAGCTGACGTGTCACAGCAGTTGTGTTCTGCCTGATCATCAGACCTACGACTGGTACAAGAATGAACTGAAAATCTGGACAAGATCTTCTTATTATTCAGTCTACTCTGGTTCACCAGACAGATATTCTTGTGGTCTAAGTGGACTTGAGGATCTTCGTTCTCCTTCAGTGTGTAAGTTTCCTCCACTGTGTCAGCCGGTGGAGGTTCAAGAACATTTCATTACATGTAATTTAGCTGACGCTTTTATCCAAAGCGATTTATAATAAGTGCATTAAACCAAACTCAGAACAACAAGAATCAAGCAAGTACAATTTCTTCAATAACGTTAAACTACAAAGTGCTATCGGTAAGAGACATTTAAGTGCTACTAAAGTGTTAAACGAGACATTTAAGTGCTACTAAAGTGCTAAACTACAAAGTGCTATCGGTAAGGGACATTTAAGTGCTACTAAAGTGCTACTACCTTCCCTATTCAAGGTATAGTCGAAAAAAATGTGTTTTTAGTTTGCGACGGAAGGTGTAGAGACTTTCTGCTGTCCTGATGTCAATGGGGAGCTCGTTCCACCAATGAGGAGCCAGCACAGCAAACAGTCGTGACTTTGTTGAGTGTTTAGCTCGAAGTGAAGGAGCTACAAGCCGATTGGCAGAAGCCGAGCGAAGTGAACGAGGTGGGGTGTGAGGTCAGACCATGTCCTGGATCTAGACCGGACCCGATCTGTTCGCAGCACGGTACCCAAGTACCAATGTTTTGAAGCGGATGCTGCGACCACCGGTAACCAGTGAAGGTCGCGGAGGAGCGGAGTAGTGTGGGTAAATTTCGGGAGGTTGAAGACCAGTCGAGCAACTGCATTCTGGATGAGCTGTAGAGGTCGAATGGCATTAGCAGGTAGACCTGAAGGAGGGAGTTGCAATAGTCTAGCCATGAGATGACCAAAGCCTAGACCAGGACCTGTGCCGCCTTCTGAGTGAGAAGAGGTGGTATTCTCCTGATGTTGTACAGCATGTACCTACAGGAGCGTGTTGTTGCAGTAATGTTGGCAGTCAGAGAGAGTTGACTGACAGGTGTCACACCGAGGTTCCTGGCAGTCGGAGTCAGAGCCAACACTGAGTTGTTGAAGTTAATAGTCAGGTCGTGGGTGGAAGAGCCTTTTCCTGGAAGGAGAAGTTCAGTCTTGTTCGGGTTATTTTTCAGGTGGTGTGCGGACATCCACTGAGAGATGTGTGTCAGACATCCACTGAGAGATGTCAGTCAGACATCCACTGAGAGATGTCAGTCAGACAGGCAGAGATTCGTGCTGCTACCTGTGTTTCAGATTGGGGAAACGAGAGGATCAGTTGGGTGTCGTCAGCGTAGCTGTGGTAGGTGAAGCCATGCGAGCGAATGACAGAGAGAGAGTTGGTGTACAGAGAGAAGAGAAGAGGACCAAGGACTGAGCCCTGAGGGACCCCAGTAGTGAGAGGACAAGGCTCAGACACAGATCCTCTCCAGGTTACCCGGTAAGAGCGGTCGGTGAGGTAGGATGAGAAGAGTGAGAGTGGGTGCCTGAGATACCAGGTCCTGGAGGGAGGACATGAGGATCTGGTGGTTCACTGTGTCAAAGGCAGAGGAAAGGTCTAGAAGGATGAGGACAGAGGAGAGAGAGGCTGCTCTAGCAGTGTGAAGCTGCTCAGAGACAGCAAGGAGGGCAGTCTGTTGAGTGGCCGGCCTTGAATCCAGACTGGCCAGGAGCAATAGACTGGAGAATGTGAGACGGGATGGGGTCAAGGGGGCAGGTGGTTGGGGGGATCAGAGGTTACCAAGGTAAGAACTTGATTGGGAGACAGGGGAATAAAAGAGGAAAACGAGGGGGAAGAAGATGAAGTTAATGGAGGTGTAGTTATGGAAGATGGATTAGTAAATGAAGAGCGTATGTCGTCTATCTTTTTTGTAAAGTAGTCAACAAAGTGGCTTGGTAGAAGGGTGGAGGGAGGGGGGAGGACCAGGGGGGTCAAGGAGGTTGGAAAAAAATAAAGAGCTTTTTGGGGTTGGACAAAGAGGATTCGATTCTGGATTGGTAGAACAGACTTTTGGCTGCAGAGATGGACGCAGAGAAGGAGGAGAGAAGAGATTGATAGGCGAGCAGGTCGGTGCCGTGTTTCGATTTTCGCCATTTCCTTTCCGCTGCTCGCATAGTGGCTCTCTTGGCGCGCACCGGTTTGGACAGCCACGGAGCCGGAGAGGACTTGAGGACCTTTAGAGTCATAAGAGGACTTGAAAACCTATCGAGTCTTAAGAGGACAGAGAGAATCAAGAGTGTTATGTGCAGCTGCAGGCACTGGACCCAAACGCTGTCAACGTGGGAAAAGCAACTTTATTACTCAACAGGATACAAAAACAGGATTCAAAAACAGGATACAAAACAGTCACGCACAAGATCTTCGACGATCTAGACGACGAACCGACAAAGGGGAATGACATGAACAGGACTTAAATACAGAGGGCTGGTGCAGGTGATTGGACACAGGAGGAAAAAGCATGGCAGAAGAAGTCCGGGGGACGGGCCGGAGGACGACCACCAGGAGGACTGACCTGCTCCGGAGGACGGGCAGGAGGACGGGCACCAGGCACATAGACCTGCTCCGGGGGACGGGCAGAAGGGCGACCACCAGGCGGACGGGCTGACGGACGGCCACCAGGCGAACAGACGGGCTCCGGGGGAACCCCGGGAACAGAAGCCGGAAGCGGCCAGCGTGACGACCGAACACAGAGAACCTGAGTCGGCCGGGGCGGCAACGGGACAGGAGGAAACGGAGTCTGCCGGGGCGGCGACGTGACAAGGGGAGCCGGGGTCGGCCGGGGCGCCGACAGGACACGGGGAGCAGGGGTCGGCCGGGGCGCCGACGGGACACGAGGAGCTGGGGTCGGCCGGGGCGCTGACGGGACACGAGGAGCTGGGATCGGCCGGGGCGCCGACGGGACACGGGGAGCTGGGATCGGCCGGGGCGCCGACGGGACACGAGGAGCTGGGGTCGACCGGGGCGCCGACGGGACACGAGGAGCTGGGGTCGACCGGGGCGCCGACGGGACACGAGGAGCTGGGATCGACCGGGGCGCCGACGGGACACAGGGAGCTGGGATCGGCCGGGGCGCCGACGGGACAGCATCGGCAGGAACCGGCGTGGACTGCGGCGCAGGCTCGGCAGGAACCACCGTTGACAGCGGCACAGCGTCGGCAGGAACCGGCGTTGACTGTGGCGCAGCGTCGGCAGGAACCGGCGTTGACTGCGGCGCAGCGTTAGCAGGAACCGCCGTAGACTGCGGCCGAAGCAGGACCATGTTTAACGCTTGGAGGGACTCCATCATGTCCCGGAGAGCGTCCTGGGACAAGGCAAGGGAAGCAAGGGCCGGCCGGAAGTCCGATAGGTCACAGGAAGTTGGGGTTGGCCGGAACTCGGAGGCGGCAACAGGAACAGGTGAGGGCTGCAGCACGGAGGCGACTGCGGGAACCGGAGTAGTCTGCGGCACAGAGGCGGCAGCCGGAACCCTCCAACGACGCGGTCCGGAGGTTTGCGCCCCCCACTCCGGGGCTGGGCCTGCGTGACCTCTGCCCCTGGGGCTACGAGGCCCCCCCATAAGCCCAACGGGTCCCGTTGAAGGGGTCTGGTGCCGAGACCCTATGGGGGTTGTAGATCCCCTTCTGGAGGCTACGAGGGCCCCCATAGGCCAAGCGGGTCCCTTCGAAGGGGTCTGGTGCCGAGACCCTATGGGGGTTGTAGTTACCCTTCTGGAGGCTACGAGGGCCCCCATAGGCCAAGCGGGTCCCTTCGAAGGGGTTTGGTGCCGAGACCCTATAGGGGTTGTAGTTCCCCTTCTGGAGGCTACGAGGGCCCCCATAGGCCAAGCGGGTTCCTTCGAAGGGGTTGTAGGCTGGGTCCATCGTAGGTCGGTTCGTTCTGTTATGTGCAGCTGCAGGCACTGGACCCAAACGCCGTCAATGTGGGAAAAGCAACTTTATTGCTCAACAGGATACAAAAACAGGATTCAAAAACAGGATTCAAAAACAGGATACAAAACAGTCTCACACACAAGATCTTCCACGATCTAGACAAGACGAACTGACAAAGGGGAATGACATGAACAGGACTTAAATACAGAGGGCTGGTGCAGGTGATTGGACACAGGAGGAAACAATCAGGGACAGGGCAGACAATCACAGGGACAGGAAGTGCAAAGAAACAGAGGACACGAGAGACAAGGACTTCAAAATAAAACAGGAAACACGACAACACTACAGATCCTGACAAAGAGAGGAAGACAGCGTAGAGAGGAGTGTCAGTGGAAAAGTTAGGCTGCATGAGTGTGAAGGAGTCAGTTGAAGGAAGGGCTGACAGAACAGACGAGGCCAGAGAGGAGGGTGAGAGGGTGAGAGGGTGAGAGGGTGAGAGGGAGAGAGAGGAGAGAGGGAGAGAGGGTACGGATGTTGCGACGGACAGGTGCAGAGTCCGTTGTGGGAGGGTTGTTGGTTCCAAAGAGTGGGAGAGAGTAAGAGATGAAGAAGTGGTCAGAGACATGAAGTGGAGTTACAGTGAGGTTAGCTGTAGAGCAGTTTCTGGTGAAAATATAGTCAAGGTGGTGTCCAGCTTTGTGAGTAGGAGGGGAAGGACTGAGAGAGAGAGCAAAGGAAGACAGTAAGAGTAGCAGGTCACATGACTTCTCTGTCTGGATGTTAAAGTCACCCAGAAGGATGAGCGGGGGGCCGTTTTCTGGGAAGTTTGATACGAGGACGTCTAGTTCTTCCAAGAAGTCTCCCAAGGAGCCAGGTGGACGGTAGAGAACAACAATGGTTAGATGAACCTGATGAGTAACCGTCACTGCATGAAACTCATAAGACAGTGGGGTAAATGGAATCGGGTAGAGAGCAAAACTCCATTTGGGTGAGATGAGTAGACCTGTGCCACCGACCAGAGGGTCTGGGTGTGTGGCTGAAGGAGAAGGAGAGAGCAGCAGGGGTTGATGTGTTGTCTGGTGTGATCCAAGTCTCAGTGAGAGCCAGGAAGTCCAGCGATTGCTTGATAGTGAAGCCAGAGATGAAGTCCGCCTTGCGGTTAGCTGACTGGCAGTTCCAGAGGTCCCCAGTGACGAGGCGCTGGGTCTGTGTAGAGCGGGTGGGATAAATAAGAGAGGAAGGATTTTGATGCAGTGTGACCGAGTCCGCGGTCTATAGTATCTACGAGTAGATGTGCACACAGGTATGGAAAGAAAACACATTATCACAGGGAAATGTTTATACTCAGCCGCCCTCAAACACCACCGAAGACTCCAACCTATTTCATAAGGTGGCACCACATTTAGAGGAACTACAAATATTAAGACTAACTGTTACAAGTTCAGGAGGTAGAAATGTCATCAGCTTTAGATTTCTACCCTCACAAAGTACCCATAATGCTGTGTTTTGGTTCCTCTTACAGTTTATGTTTAAAAACTGGACACATATATTCATACTTTTCTTTTCTCCTCAGATGCTCCAAGGCTTCCCTCTGTGTCAGTGAGTCCCTCTGAGATAGTGGAGGGCAGTTCAGTGACTCTGACCTGTAGCAGTGATGCTAACCCAGCAGCTAACTACACCTGGTACAAGAAGAACCAACCACGTCCTCATGGAGAAGAACCTCAGCTTGTCTTCAGCTCCATCCAGTCCTCTGACTCTGGACAGTATTTATGTGAAGCTGAGAACCATCTGGGGAAGAAGAGATCTGAATTCATCTCTATTGATGTGAAATGTGAGTGAAACAGTTTATTAAATATAACAAACATCTTAAATGTGTCCAGATTTCACTGATCATAACTACTTTCTTCAAGCTATTCAAAGTGTATTATTCAAATACCACATGTTCTTCTGTATTAAACAATCTTAACCTATAATATTCTCTGATAACTCGTCTCCTCAGATGGTCCAAAGCTTCCCTCTGTGTCAGTGAGTCCCTCTGAGATAGTGGAGGGCAGTTCAGTGACTCTGACCTGTAGCAGTGATGCTAACCCAGCAGCTAACTACACCTGGTACAAGAAGAACCAACCACGTCCTCATGGAGAAGAACCTCAGCTTGTCTTCAGCTCCATCCAGTCCTCTGACTCTGGACAGTATTTATGTGAAGCTGAGAACCATCTGGGGAAGAAGAGATCTGAATTAATTTCTATTGATGTGAAATGTGAGTGAAACAGTTTATTAAATATAACAAACATCTTAAATGTGTCCAGATTTCACTGATCATAACTACTTTCTTCAAGCTATTCAAAGTGTATTATTCAAATACCACATGTTCTTCTGTATTAAACAATCTTAACCTATAATATTCTCTGATAACTCGTCTCCTCAGATGGTCCAAAGCTTCCCTCTGTGTCAGTGAGTCCCTCTGAGATAGTGGAGGGCAGTTCAGTGACTCTGACCTGTAGCAGTGATGCTAACCCAGCAGCTAGCTACACCTGGTACAAGAAGAACCAAACAGGTCCTCATGGAGAAGAACCTCAGCTTGTCTTCAGCTCCATCCAGTCCTCTGACTCTGGACAGTATTTATGTGAAGCTGAGAACCATCTGGGGACGAAGAGATCTAAATTCATCTCTATTGATGTGAAATGTGAGTGAAACAGTTTATTAAATATAATAAACATCTTAAATGTGTCCAGATTTCACTGATCATAACTACTTTCTTCAAGCTATTCACAGTGTATTATTCAAATACCACATGTTCTTCTGTATTAAACAATCTTAACCTATAATATTCTCTGATAACTCGTCTCCTCAGATGGTCCAAGGCTTCCCTCTGTGTCAGTGAGTCCCTCTGAGATAGTGGAGGGCAGTTCAGTGACTCTGACCTGTAGCAGTGATGCTAACCCAGCAGCTAACTACACCTGGTACAAGGAGGATGAAGACTCACCAACAGCATCAGGACAGATCTTCATCATCAATGACTTCAGAGCTGAACACAGTGGGAGTTATTCCTGTGAAGCCCAGAACAACAGAGGACGTAGTAACTCCACCTTCCATCTGATCACTGTGTCAGGTAAGTCATTCTCATCAGGACCATTCACTTACACATTATCTGAACGACAAGCAACACACAGCAGATGCTCCCTTTAGTTACACTTCTCAACATATTTCAGCATTCTTTAGAGTGCAGATGATAAATAGATGTCAACATAAATACATTTGCACCAAAACAGAGATTACTGGACCAGATGTTATGGTTAGCTGGGTAACACTGATCAAGTTTAATTGGGGCTGCAAATTGCTCCCAAGTTCAAGGACGCAATCCAGAGTTTATGCAACAGAGAACCACAGATTCAGACTTGGTTGTGTGTTGTTGTATTTGATGGGAAGAGAGCTCATTTTCTGTTACCCGTTTAGCAATAAAGCAATGTGGAATTAGCACTAGCAAGATGTTAGCTACTTAGTTTTGAATGTGAATGTCCGTTCGCGGACTAGGATGACATTTGGTGTTCCCCAAGGTTCAACACTGGGGCCTCTTCTGTTCTACATGGCTCAGATTATGGGAAAAAACAAGTGTCTTATCATAATTATGCAGACGACACAGAAATCTACTTAAATCCAGATTGAAGACGTGTCTGTTTTGCTGTTGTCTTTAATTCAACTATTATATTTCTACAATGTGACCTTCAACCCGACTGCTTCACACTTTCCCTTGAAGTCACCGATGGATAAAGAAGTATATCGTCTGCAAAGAGCAGATCTTGAGGTTCTAAAGATTCAGTTACACTGCATTAAACATCTTGTTGCTGTTCTGTTATGGGGCAAAAGTTGATTTCATACACGTCTTCATTTAGAATGCCTCTGTATCAATATAATTGTATTTATAATCATCAGTTTGTAATGGAAACAAACAACTTGTTTCCCAGGTTCAATGACAGCAGCAGCCGTTGGATCAGCCGCTGCGGTTTTCCTGGCTTTCATAATCCTCGCTGCCTTCCTATTGATTAGGTGAGCAGTCCAGCTTCACTGTGATTATGTACAGAAATTAATCTCATATTTGATCAGTTGTTGAGTAACTTTATTTAAGGATTCATTTGTTTGTTCATTCGTTCTTCTGTCCAGAAGAAAGAGGTCCTCCAACCAAACCAGCGAGCCTGCAGAGAGACCAGACAACAACACTCAGGTGAGGAAGAAGAGCTCAGGTGATGAAGAAGAGCTCAGGTGAGGAAGAAGAGCTCAGGTGAGAAAGAAGAGTTATGGTGAGGATGAAGAGCTCAGGTGAGGAAGAAGAGTTATGGTGAGGATGAAGAGCTCAGGTGAGGAAGAAGAGTTATGGTGAGGATGAAGAGCTCAGGTGAGGAAGAAGAGTTATGGTGAGGATGAAGAGCTCAGGTGAGGAAGAAGAGTTATGGTGAGGAAGAAGAGCTCAGGTGAGGAAGAAGAGCTGTTTAGCAGAGGTCAATTTTTTATTAGATTTAGGGGAACCAAATTATAGAATGACTTTTCCCACCTAACAAAATAAAATGTTATAAAAAGTGCTTAAAAGAAAGTTTAAGAGTTTTAATGTATTAGTGTTTATAACACATGTGATGAGTCCATACTTTCGTCCTGTTCATTTCCACAATGATGAACCAATATGTTCATGTCACAACGCGCTTCCTGTTTTTAAAATGATACGCCGGTTGATTTTTTAGGAATAAACTAGAATTTGGCTTGAGAATATTTCTAATAAATACACAGTACGTGTTTTGCCCTTCTCAGTTTAAACACTAGATGTCGCTGCAGTTTGAACATCTGCTCTACATTTATTATGAAAACATTTAGATAGATATATAGAAAGGTAGATATATATAAATAAATAGATAGATAGATAGGTAGATGGATACATGGATAGATAGATACATTGATAGATTGATAGATAGATAGATAGATAGATAGGTAGGTAGGTAGATAGATAGGTAGATAGATAGATAGATTGGTAGGTAGATAGATAGGTAGATAGATAGATAGATATATAGGTAGGTAGGTAGATTGGTAGATAGATAGATAGATAGATAGGTGTATATAGATAGGTAGGTAGGTAGGTATAGATAGATATATAGATAGGTAGCTAGGTAGATAGATAGGTAGGTAGATAGATAGATAGGTAGATAGATAGATAGATAGATAGGTAGGTAGATAGATAGGTAGGTATGTAGATATATATATATATATATATATATATAAATAGGTAGGTAGATAGATAGATAGATAGGTAGGTAGATAGATAGGTAGGTATGTAGATATATATATATATATATATATATAAATAGGTAGGTAGATAGGTAGATAGATAGATAGATAGATAGGTAGATTGATAGATAGGTAGATAGGTAGATAGATAGATAGATAGATTGGTAGGTATGTAGATATATATATATATATATATAAAAATAGGTAGATAGATAGGTAGATATATAGATAGGTATGTAGGTAGATATATATATATATATACTATATACTATATCTATATATATATATATAGATATGTAGATAGGTAGGTAGATAGATAGATATGTAGGTAGGTAGATAGATAGACACATAGGTAGGTAGGTAGGTAGATAGATAGATAGATAGGTAGGTAGGTAGATAGATAGATAGTGTGTTGTGGTAAGACTATAATGTTAGAAGACACTATTCAGCTAAACATCAGTCCACATATTGTTCTCTGGTCCAGAAACACTGACTTTCTTGCAGTGGGACTCCTTAAAGTTTCTGTATAGACCAACAACCTAAGAAGTGTGGCACATTGTTGGGCGATGTACAGCTCTCCATCCACAGATACATGAGCAGTGAGTATCTTCATCACCCTCTGCTGGTGACCAGGAGGCATTACAACAAACAAACAAGCGGTTCACTTGTTGACTTTGAAACTGAGGTTTGATGCCACGACACGAGAACTTAATCTATAAATGTTGTTAGTGTGGTAATTGGTGAACAAGCCGCGCACATTAAACCCTGAAGAATTATTATTTTCTCATTTGTATTACAGGCCATCAAAGAAATGCTCTTATCCAACAAGCACTGACGTCCTCTTGTTTATTGGTGCAGCAGGAAGACCTTTGCTATGCCAGCGTGAGCTTCTCTAAACACCAGGAAGATCTTCTGTACTCCAATGTCAGGCCAGCTCGGCCCCACAGACGCAAGAAGGAGGAGGAAGAGGAGGAAGAGGAGGAGGTGGAGTACACGCCTGTCAACCTTCAGAGGGCCGGTGCTGCCAACCAGTGAGCCTGCTGCATCTTCCTTTTCACACAGTTGATTCCCACTGTTTCATTGTTTAATAAGTGAGTTTACTGTCGTTCCTTCACAGGTAAAGACGTCAAGAAGCTGTGGAGGACTCACCTGCACTCTGCAGCTCAGTCAGCAGACCACCAAGAGTATGAGCACAGCGCAGATCTGGGGTCTATTTCTTTACAGAGTTGTAGCAGGTTCAACACACAGCTGTCACACACCTTATTAATCATCGTTAGGACTTCCAGCAGAGAACGAGCATCAGTCAGCCAATGGGGGTCAGCTTGGAATATGGAAATAGCTTTCCTATACAGAATTAGCTTGAGTAATATGTTTCTGCCAGAACGAGAATAGCATCTTATAAAGTGCATTTGTCTATAAACAGCACGTCTTTCCCAATTTCAGTTCCGCTGTTCTTTTTTGTTGAATTTGCTGTTTTTGTTTTCAAATATATAAAAAATTTTCTCCGCTAACTTTTAAAATTTTTTTCTAAAGGTGCATCAAAAGTTTGTGTTTTGTATAAGTCTCTCAACTTAAAGGTGCTATATTGGACTTTCAGAGCATTAATATCATAGATTTGGGGTCGGCTGTAGCTCACGGGGGAGAGTGGTCGTGCCGCAACCACAAGGTTGCCGGTTCGCTTCATGTATCTATAACAAATGTTTCTAAGTTACATATTTAGCAGCTAGTGTTTTCTAAGTGAGTGCCCTGAATAATAAATGTATTCTTCAATTTTTAAACCGTAGCGTCTTTGACGTTCTTGTTGTTTACCATTTCAAAATCTATCGCATACTTATACTTATGAATTTCATTTTATGAACATTTTGAACAGCTCCATCTTCACTTAAAAACAAACCATAATTCAAAGCAATCAATGAGTTTCAGACTAATGAGTTCTCATACAGCGTTCAAAGGTAAACCTACGAAAATGATGGCGCCATCATTCTTAGACGTTGGTGTTTGAGCCGGCTGTTCGATTCCCGTGTGAAACGAGAAGTCGATGTGGAGTTAGTTTGTTTTGCTGTAAACACGTTTATTCTTGCTGGTAATGTTAACATGGAGGTCAACGGGGATTTCAGTTTCTTCTGGAGCCAGCCTCAAGTGGCCATTTGAGGGTCTGCAGTTTTTGACACTTTTGGAAAGTGAAGCCAACGCTGAAGTGCCTTACGCACAATCTCTCTACTGGCCGCCAGGGGCGACTCCTCTGGTTGTATAGAAGTCTATGCTTCATGTGTTAAAGCTGCATTCTCTCTCCTGACCACCAGGGGGCGACTCCTCTGGTTGTATAGAAGTCTATGCTTCATGTGTTAAAGCTGCATTCTCTCCACTGACCACCAGGGGGCGACTCCTCTGGTTGTATAGAAGTCTATGCTTCATGTGTTAAAGCTGCATTCTCTCTCCTGACCACCAGGGGCGACTCCTCTGGTTGTATAGAAGTCTATGCTTCATGTGTTAAAGCTGCATTCTCTCTCCTGACCACCAGGGGGCGACTCCTCTGGTTGTATAGAAGTCTATGTTTCATGTGTTAAAGCTGCATTCTCTCTCCTGACCACCAGGGGGCGACTCCTCTGGTTGTATAGAAGTCTATGCTTCATGTGTTAAAGCTGCATTCTCTCTCCTGACCACCAGGGGCGACTCCTCTGGTTGTATAGAAGTCTATGCTTCATGTGTTAAAGCTGCATTCTCTCTCCTAACCACCAGGGGGCGACTCCTCTGGTTGTATAGAAGTCTATATAAATGACTCTACTTCTCTTGATGTATTCCCTCAGTAAACATTGTAAACATTAGTTTTTTGGTCTCAATCTCTAGTTTCAAGTCTTCTTCAATACAGCGTGATGTTCATTTAGTACATTATGGTCATTTAGAGTCAAACAGACCATAAAGCAGGGGATGCTTTGGGGGCGGGGCTACGAGGTGATTGACAGGTCTCTCTACCAGAGACGTATACGATTTCTCTACGTCACTCCTCCTCCTTTCATAAATATGGTAACTTATGTGCTATATAACTTATATGGTAGGACTACAATACTATTATACTGTTGAAAAGCCAAATATAACCAAACGGTTGAATCTACATGTTTGCACAATGGAATTATTAAAATTGAACAGCATCGTTTTTCTTGCAGTAGTGAATTGTGTTGATTGTAAAGCGTGATAGCAGCAGGAAGGAAGGACGTCTGGTTTCTCTCCTTCACACACGACGAGTGCAGCAGCCCGTGACCGAAGGAGCTCTTCGTGAAGCCTGCATGCGACAGATCGGTTTCATGGGACATATTTGAGCTTTCTTGAAGTCCTTCTGCGTTGTAGTTTTTCCGTTGAAGACCTACGTCAGTGACGGTTGGATTCTCTGAGTCTTTTCCTCCACCCTTATGAATTGTCCTTCCCGTCTCTCCTTGATCAAAGTGACGTTTGTCCATCGAGCTCAAGGAAAGGTGGTTAGGAATAGGTGTTAGGAGACTTTTCAGACAAGGTCAGGGGAGGTCACCGCAGGGAAGGCCCTAAAATGTCAGGAAAGCAAAGCGGGCGAAGGAATGTGAGATGGAGCTGAGCGGCATTGTCTCTCTTTTATTATACTTTCTTTCTTTTTTTACATTCTACAATATATTCTGACGTTCACGCATAGTTTGAAAAACATTTGTTTATTTCAACACGGGGGTTTACAGACGACCAGCAGCTCATGCATGATAATTATCTAAAGAGGAAGCAAGACTTTTATTTTTATCCCCTCATACAAATACAAGTTTTCTTTCGAGACCACATCCCTCCTTCGAATAACTGACAACGTTTACCAGAAATGAGCGGAGCGGCGATGAGGTTAACGGCGGCCACAAGTGGGTTTGTCATCTTCCTTCTGTTTACATCAGGTACCGTCTATTTTTATATTTATGACATTCATATTTGTGTTGCGGGACTTTGTTGCACCGACAAGGATTCGCTCAAAAACCCGATTAAAGCATCGGGACTAGCTTCATATGAAGAAAGATTACATTTAAACGCCAGTTTAGTTCAACTTTAAGCTCCAGTTTTAAATCCGGTGTTATCGTCACACTGGAGGAGGTTTAACTTTCAAAAAGGAGGCTTTTTTTTTTAGATGGGTGAAGCTCAATAATCAGGTTTCCTCCAAGAAAGTTGAGGACCCGACTCGACGCGGTTGAGTTTCACGGTGAATTTCTCTCAAGAAAACCCGATCAGATCTTCTGTTTTTATCGTTTATGATTTGGCCAAATTGCTTCATTATAGAAAGCGCACAAATGTTTTTATTATTAATTTACAAATGTGTTTATTTTTTAATCCAGAGCCAAGTGAAGACTAATGCAGAGAGAGAGAGAAAGAGAGAGAGAGAGAGTTGACCCCACGGTGCCATCTCTCTAACACCAATAAGACCTTTTATATTACCAACGTACTGCTGGTTAAGAGTTTCACTGCACCTTCAAACATATTTTGATGTTTAACTCTTTACTTCCCTGTGATGTGTCTCTCTCCATTACTCACACATATACATATCTACATATACATATCTACATCTATATATAGATGTATCACATGATCAGACTCATCATTGGACAATATCAACATGCATTCAACCCGTCAATCCTCATTGTACATCTGCATATTACAAAGATACAAAAAAAACAAATGTTTATTTGATTGAATAGTTTTTCTAGTTTTTTTTCAAGTTTTTCTAGCTTATGATTTGTTTCACCAACAAACCAAAACTATATTAAAATCATGATGGAGTTGGAATTGCCTTAAGTTTTTAAGTGTTTCAAAAAGAAAGAAGAAAAAGGCAAATGAGACTTAACGTAATCACACTGTCTAGTACGTCATAACAGATTTATTGAATTAACTAATTTTGACCGCGGTGGAGTTCCTTTATAATCTAACGTTAGCTCTTTACTTTGGCTGATTGCATCCACACTTCATAAATCATACAAGTGGTGTGTTCATTTGTGAAGATTATCTTGCTGAACAAAACATGTGAGTATCATAAAAGCTTATTTTTTGCAACAATCCTGAAATCCAAAAGGGAAAAAATCCCATTTTCTTTTTGTCGAGGGAACCAGTGTGATGTTAACTTCCTTTGTGGGCGTATTGAGGCCTTGAGTTGGCATGTTGGACGATTTGCAACCAGATGTTACAATCAGTCGCTGAATAAAACTGTGAAAGGGTTAGACTACATCAGACAACACCGTGGTAGGGACCTGTCAATCACAATAAGCCCCGCCCTAAAGCATACTCTGCTTTATGGTCTGTTTGACTATAAATTACCATAATTTACTAAATGAACATCATGTTGAATTGAAGAAGACTTGAAACTAGAGATTGAGACCAAAAACTAATGTTTACAATGTTTACTGAGGGAATACATCAAGAGAAGTAGAGTCATTTATAGAGACTTCTATACAACCAGAGGAGTCGCCCCCTGGTGGTCAGGAGAGAGAATGCAGCTTTAACACATGAAGCATAGACTTCTATACAACCAGAGGAGTCGCCCCCTGCTGGTCAGGAGAGAGAATGCAGCTTTAACACATGAAGCATAGACTTCTATACAACCAGAGGAGTCGCCCCCTGGTGGTCAGGAGAGAGAATGCAGCTTTACACATGAAGCATAGACTTCTATACAACCAGAGGAGTCGCCCCCTGCTGGTCAGGAGAGAGAATGCAGCTTTAACACATGAAGCATAGACTTCTATACAACCAGAGGAGTCGCCCCCTGGTGGTCAGGAGAGAGAATGCAGCTTTAACACATGAAGCATAGACTTCTATACAACCAGAGGAGTCGCCCCCTGCTGGTCAGGAGAGAGAATGCAGCTTTAACACATGAAGCATAGACTTCTATACAACCAGAGGAGTCGCCCCCTGGTGGTCAGGAGAGAGAATGCAGCTTTAAAGACATCAAGCATAGACTTCTATACAACCAGAGGAGTCACTTCCGCAATTGGCTTCACTCTTCAATCCCAGAAGTTTCCGCCCGGTAACCCTACAAAAATACAACATCGTGGGAGTAATCTATTGTTGTCTCAGAAAAGATCTCAAGCTTTTGAAGGTGCATCAGGAAGTGACCTCCACACATTCAGTCTGATGTTATGACTCTGATCGTGGGTTCCGGTTTCTCTTGCAGTGATTCAGGCTCAGAGTGACTGGGGAGTGATTTACCACCCCACTAAGATCTGTGCCTTAAAAGGATCAACAGTGAACTTACTCTGCAGCTTCACCCCTCCCTCCAAAACAGATGACGGCGATACAACACTCGAGAGAGCTTTCTGGTTTACTCAAAGGTTGTATCGAGAACCGGTGGATCTGAGAACAGAACCAGACTACGCAGGTCGAGTGCAGTACAGTCATCACAACGGCGTCTGCAATCTGACAATCGCTGACCTGAGAGAGAGCGACTCGGCCGTGTACAAGTTCAGGCTCACGACGGACCGACCGGATTGGAGACACACCGGCGAACCCGGAGTCACTTTGTCGGTCACAGGTAACACTTTGATGTGTAGGTCGGCTCCAAATGCTCAACATTTGGGAAACACTAACGGTGTCTTTGATGACGGTTCATATTTTTTGTTAGGTTTCCAGGTGCAGAAAAGACAATTTTCATCATGTGTAATAGCCAGCTGTAAGTGGGCTCACCTGAAGTGTCACAGCAGTTGTCTTCCAACTTATCAAACGTCCTTCAGCTGGTACAAGAACGGAGTGAAAATGCAGACAGAAAAGGAATCTTTTTATGACAACTTTTATCCCGCGGACAGCTATTCCTGCGCCGCGAGAGGATTTGAGGCGTTCGTGTCTCCGTCGTCGTGTGAGTTTCCTCCACCGACTTCCACTCGCATGACGCTGCGCCGCTACACGCTTTTCACCAGTGTTTTTTGTTGTTGTTTTGTTTTCATACTGATAATCACAAATGTTTCATTTTTTTTCAGGCGTTACTGGTCAATACTGCAACAGAGTGACGTACGCCGAGAGAAGAGTCTGCGCCTTCAAAGGCTCGTCGGTAAACCTTTCTTGCAAATATCAGGGTTATGAATATATCGCATCTAAATTCTGGTTCAACCCTGAGCGCAGTCTTGTTTTGCGGTATCGCACTCAACATAAGGACCTGAGCAAAGACCCCCGGTATGAAGGTCGCGTTAAGGTTGTTGAAACAAAGGGAGGACGCTCCACTCTGACCATCACCGACCTGAGAGAGAGCGATTCAGACGAGTACCTCTTCAAGTTCAACACCCCGAGCTTTGAATGGAGGAGCGGTTTACCTGGTACGACTCTGACCGTCACAGGTACGGACGAGCACACACTCATCGTGCAGGTAATGTAGTAGAAGTGTCAGTATTCATCACGAGGATTATGTGCTGATTAAAGGTGCTTTGACATAAACACCTTCTATAGAGATTATTGTTTGGGACTAATCTACGACATGAAACATGAGCACATCAACGCCCCCTAATCTGACCCCCTCCTCTTCTCTACCCAGAGCTTCTTTTGCTTTTATTTGTAGTGGCTGGCTCGTCAGCTAGCTAACGAGAGCTCGCTAATCCCACCATGTTATCATGCTAATGTTATACTGGTCACAGAGAAGGATGGTGGGTCCCTTCCGCTGGGAGACGGCAGCCAGCAGGAGAGCAGACGGCCGCTCCGGACATGGCGGCGCCATGGTTAGTGCTAGAAAACCAGTTGCTACCGCCGCGACAGCCGTCCTCGAAGCTAGCGCCCGCTCTCCTCCCGGCAAACTAGTTTCCTTAGCGGTGAGGAGTGAGGCGGAGGTAAAACGCCATTTTAAACCAATATGGAGCCAAAGCACATGTGATTAGTTTCAGTTCAGGGCGTGGTGTTGGATAGACCAGTCACAAGGTCGGAAAAGAGATTAAAATGTACGTACGAAAGTGGTAGATTGTGCATGTTGTCATTTTCATTTCACATTGACGTTCCTCGTTCCCAGATCAAGATTTACAGGTGCAGGTGATCTGGTCTTCTGCTGGTCCAAAGCTGATTTGCCACAGCAGCTGTCTCACTGGCCGTTTGTCCTTCGTTTGGTACCAGAATGAAACGAAAAAGATTCCCTTTGAAACATCATCTTCTTACGGAGGACACGTTGACCCCGATGACAGTTATTCCTGCGCTTACCAGAGCTTCCACTCCCCTCCAGTGTGTGAGTTTACTCCACTCTCTCACAGAAAGAACCTTGTTTGTGATTTGACAAGTATTAGCTTCTAAAGAGACAGATATGTCCATCAGGACATATTTACAATACAATATAATGAAATAAAATAGCAGGGCAGGACATATTACATTTAAGAATTTAAATAATAAAGGAAAAGAAAGTGTATGCAGTGTATCTAAGTGTACAGTGTATACAGTGTATGAGAAGTGGAAGCGAATATTGGACTTCCGATAAACACAAACACAAGTCACAATGAACACTGTTTGGTTTGTCAGCTACGAGGTGATAATATCAGTCCGGTGTTGCTGCTGCCACCAAGTGGCCAAAAGACGAGCACATTGTGTGAATATCAGAGTGAATGTTTAAGTCATCATATGCTCATTACATCGCATCCTCCAGTCTCACATCACGCTATAAACACAGCAGAATCATCTACTGTCAACGCATCGACATTAAACTCACACTAATGCGGCCAAGCGCCTCTGCAAAAAAGTATGGTAATTCAATATTTATAATAATCCATAGGTGTAAGAAGAAGTACTCTTTTATGATCTTTTACATTAGTAGTAATATACAGTTTTAGAATACTTTGTTACAAGTTAAAGTCCTGCATTTAAAACTTAAAGAGAAAAAAGCACCGTTGTCAGAGTCATATTATATTACAGAGTATTATTGGATTATATTTATTGATGCATCAATGTGGTCATCACTTTAAAGTTATATCTCAACCTATAACAGTACATGATATTTGAATACTTGAATATATATATATATATACACATATATATATATATATATGTATATGTTTATGAATCAAAGTAAAGTAACTAGAAACTTAAGTCATCAAAACAATTGTACCCTGTGTAGTTTTTGACCACTAGTAGCGCTATAGAGCAATTTATTTTACAAGTTCGTCATTGTGCAAATGCAAACAAAAACAACTTCAATCTGTATAATGTGTTGCATTTATAAGAACACGCTCACAGCTGATCACTGCTCCAGAAGAAGCAGAACCAACTGTTGGGATTCATATTCACAACACTGATTCAAACCACCATCGCTCCTCAGGAGTTTCAGATGCTGCAACACAACTTAATTTGTAATATTCTCTGTTAACTCGTCTCCTCAGATGGTCCAAGGCTTCCCTCTGTGTCAGTGAGTCCCTCTGAGATAGTGGAGGGCAGTTCAGTGACTCTGACCTGTAGCAGTGATGCTAACCCAGCAGCTAGCTACACCTGGTACAAGAAGAACCAACCACGTCCTCATGGAGAAGAACCTCAGCTTGTCTTCAGCTCCATCCAGTCCTCTGACTCTGGACAGTATTTATGTGAAGCTGAGAACCATCTGGGGAAGAAGAGATCTGAATTCATCTCTATTGATGTGAAATGTGAGTGAAATATTGGTTTTAAACAACAGAGAAGATACACATTCAATATGTCTGTACTTTATTAAAGGAGCAATGCACATAAAGTAGAGTTTAGGCTTAAAATGTTTAAGAAGAAATCTGCCAGCTGTGCTGTGGGATGAGGACAGGGTGTCTCAATACAGATGCTATTGATCAACTTATAATAATCTATATCCATATCCAGATGGTCCAAAGCTTCCCTCTGTGTCAGTGAGTCCCTCTGAGATAGTGGAGGGCAGTTCAGTGACTCTGACCTGTAGCAGTGATGCTAACCCAGCAGCTAACTACACCTGGTACAAGAAGAACCAACCACGTCCTCATGGAGAAGAACCTCAGCTTGTCTTCAGCTCCATCCAGTCCTCTGACTCTGGACAGTATTTATGTGAAGCTGAGAACCATCTGGGGAAGAAGAGATCTGAATTCATCTCTATTGATGTGAAATGTGAGTGAAACAGTTTATTAAATATAACAAACATCTTAAATGTGTCCATATTTCACTGATCATAACTACTTTCTTCAAGCTATTCAAAGTGTATTATTCAAATATAGTAGGTATACTAGAATGCTAGTCTGTACTGTCTTTCTAATTTGAACATTTTGAGCTGCGAGTTCTTGCTTTTTTACACAAGTGACTGAAAAGTCAACGAAACCAGCTAGGATTTAAGTATTTGCTCTGTAATCCAAATCTACTAGGGACTAAACTATATTCCACTTTTTACCTTGAGGTAAACAGATCTTTGTCCTTAATCAGTTTGGCAAGAATTTTACATTCTAGCAAACTGAGACTTCACTGGTAGCAAGGATCCCCTGCTTACCAGTATCGATCGATAAGTGGGCAATTCCTTCAACGACCTGTGGGCGGGCTCGACACAGCTGTAACTAATTATCGCCAACTCGGGTGTATAACCAGGTTGGGGCTTGTAGCGTCAGCTGAAGCGTCAGGAAAGACCTATGAGTCTTTCGTGGGAGTCAAGACTCGGAGGATAAAGACCTAGGAGTCTTTCGTGGGACTCGGAGGATAAAGACCTAGGAGTCTTTCGTTGGAGTCTTCGGTGGTGTTTGAGGGCGGCTGAGTATAAAAATTTCCCTGTCATAATGTGTTTTCTTTCCATACCTGTGTGCACATTTACTCGTAGATACTATAGACCGCGGACTCGGTCACACTGCATCAAAATCCCTCCTTTCTTATTAATCCAACCCGCTCCACACAGACCCAGCGCCTCGTCACAGGGGGCCTCTGGAACTGTCAGTCAGCTAACCGCAAGGCGGACTTCATCTCTGGCTTCGCTATCAAGCAATCGCTGGACTTCCTGGCTCTCACTGAGACTTGGATCACACCAGACAACACACCAACCCCTGCTGCTCTCTCCTTCTCCTTCAGCCACACACCCAGACCCTCTGGTCGGGGTGGTGGTTCAGGTCTACTCATCTCACCCAAATGGAGTTTTGCTCTCTACCCGATTCCATTTACCCCACTGTCTTATGAGTTTCATGCAGTGACGGTTACTCATCAGGTTCAACTAACCATTGTTGTTCTCTACCGTCCACCTGGTTCCTTGGGAGACTTCTTGGAAGAACTAGATGTCCTCCTATCAAACTTCCCAGGAAACGGCCCCCCACTCATCCTTCTGGGTGACTTTAACATCCAGACAGAGAAGTCATGTGACCTGCTACTCTTACTGTCTTCCTTTGATCTCTCTCTCTCAGTCCTTCCCCTCCTACTCACAAAGCTGGCAACCACCTTGACTATATGTTCACCAGAAACTGCTCTAAATCTGACCTCACTGTAACTCCACTTCATGTCTCTGACCACTTCTTCATCTCTTACTCTCTCCCACTCTTTGGAACTGACAACCCTCCCGCAACGGACTCTCACCCTCTCTCCTTCTCTCCTTCTCTCCCTCTCTCCCTCTCTCCCTCTCTCCCTCTCACCCTCTCACCCTCCTCTCTGACCTTGTCTGTCCTGTCAGCCCTTCCTTCAACTGACTCCTTCTCATTCATGCAGCCGAACTTTGCCACTGACACTCCTCTCTACGCTCTCTTCCTTTCTTGATTCTCTCTGTCCTCTTACGACTCTAAAGGTCCTCAAGTCCTCTCCGGCTCCGTGGCTGTCCGAACCAGTGCGTGCCAAGAGAGCCACTATGCGAGCATCGGAAAGGAAATGGCGAAAATCGAAACACGCCAGCGACCTGCTCGCCTATCAATCTCTTCTCTCCTCCTTCTCTGCGTCCATCTCTGCAGCCAAAAGTCTGTTCTACCAATCCAGAATCGAATCCTCTTTGTCCAACCCCAAAAAGCTCTTCTCCATTTTTTCCAACCTCCTTGACCCCCCTGGTCCTCCCCTCCCTACACCCTTCTACCAAGCCACTTTGTTGACTACTTCACAAAAAAGATAGACGACATACGCTCCTCATTTACTAATCCATCTTCCATAACTACACCTCCAGTAACTTCATCTTCTTCCCCCTCGTTTTCCTCTTTTATCCCCCTGTCTCCCACTCAAGTTCTTATATTGTTAACCTCTGCCCGCCCAACCACCTGCCCCCTTGACCCCATCCCGTCTCACATTCTCCAGTCTATTGCTCCGGACCAGTCTGGATTCAAGGCAGGCCACTCAACAGAGACTGCCCTCCTTGCTGTCTCTGAGCAGCTTCACACTGCTAGAGCAGCCTCTCTCTCATCTGTCCTTATCCTTCCAGACCTTTCTGCTGCCTTTGACACAGTGAACCACCAGATCCTCATGTCCTCCCTCCAGGACCTGGTATCTCAGGCATCGCACTCTCACTCTTCTCATCCTACCTCACCGACCGCTCTTACCGGGTAACCTGGAGAGGATCTGTGTCAGAGCCTTGTCCTCTCACTACTGGGGTCCCTCAGGGCTCAGTCCTTGGTCCTCTTCTCTTCTCTCTGTACACCAACTCTCTCGGCTCTGTCATTCGCTCGCATGGCTTCACCTACCACAGCTACGCTGACGACACCCAACTGATCCTCTCGTTTCCCCAATCTGAAACACAGGTAGCAGCACGAATCTCTGCCTGTCTGACTGACATCTCTCAGTGGATGTCTGACTGACATCTCTCAGTGGATGTCTGACACACATCTCTCAGTGGATGTCCGCACACCACCTGAAATTTAACCCGAACAAGACTGAACTTCTCCTCCTTCCAGGAAAAGGTTCTCCCACCCACGACCTGACTATTAACTTCAACAACTCTGTGTTGGCCCCGCCCCCGACTGCCAGGAACCTCGGTGTGACGCCTGTCAGTCAACTCTCTCTGACTGCCAACATTACCACAACAACACGCTCCTGTAGGTACATGCTGTACAACATCAGGAGAATACGACCTCTTCTCACTCAGAAGGTGGCACAGGTCCTGGTCCAGGCTCTGGTCATCTCATGGCTAGACTACTGTAACTCCCTCCTTCAGGTCTACCTGCTAATGCCATTCGACCTCTACAGCTCATCCAGAATGCAGCTGCTCGACTGGTCTTCAACCTACCGAAATTTACCCACACTACTCCGCTCCTCCGCGACCTTCACTGGTTACCGGTGGCCGCCCGCATCCGCTTCAAAACAATGGTACTTGGGTACCATGCTGCGAACAGATCGGGTCCGGTCTACACCCAGGACATGGTCTGACCTCACACCCAGGACATGGTCTAACCTCACACCCAGGACATGGTCTAACCTCACACCCCAGCTCGTTCACTTCGCTCGGCTTCGGCCAATCGGCTTGTAGCTCCGTCACTTCGAGCTAAACACTCAACAAAGTCACGACTGTTTGCTGTGCTGGCTCCTCATTGGACGAGCTCCCCATTGACATCAGGACAGCAGAAAGTCTCTACATCTTCCGTCACAAACTAAAAACACATCTTTTTCGACTATACCTTGAATAGGGAAGGTAGAGCCGTAGTAGCACTTTGGTAGCACTTAAATGGCTCTCACTGATAGCACTTTGTAGTTTAAAGTTATTGAAGAAATTGTACTTGCTTGATTCTTGTTGTTCTGAGTTTGGACTCATGATTTAATGCACTTATTGTAAGTCGCTTTGGATAAAAGCGTCAGCTAAATGACATGTAATCTAATTTAATGTAAAATACCTGTTCTTCTGTATTAAACAATCTTAACCTATAATATTCTCTGATAACTCGTCTCCTCAGATGGTCCAAGGCTTCCCTCTGTGTCAGTGAGTCCCTCTGAGATAGTGGAGGGCAGTTCAGTGACTTTGAGCTGTAGCAGTGATGCTAACCCAGCAGCTAACTACACCTGGTACAAGAAGAACCAAACAAGTCCTCATGGAGAAGGAGACATCTATTGTTTCACCTCTATCAGCTCTGAGGACAGAGGGATCTACTACTGCAAGGCTGAGAATCAACATGAAGAGATCACCTCTTCATCGCTAGTTATAGATGTTCAGTGTGAGTACCAAACCCACTAAAGACACTCAAGTCTTTGTAAAAATAGAGACGTGTTTACGTTACATCGTAAACAAGCAACATGTAACCTTTTGAAAACCAACCTATTTTCTAGGTTTCTGCTCGAAATAACATACCCAAACTAAAAAGGGTGGATCTCTGCAACCACAAAGGCTATTTGAATAATGTTGGTGTTATAATAAAGACAACCCATGTCAGCTTTTGTTCAGATGTGTAAATATTAGTATATTTGTTACTGGTTAAGAGTAAATAAAGATGAAAGTTGAATTTTCAGGTTCGTCTAGAAAATGAAAGCACTTTCAGGATGATTATCTCTTTGAAGGATGCAGGTCAAAGTCAAAAACTACAGAGATCATAGCACCTTATGGGACAAGTCTCTCTGCAAAGTTTGATTTTGAAAAAGTAAAGCAGAACAAAGTTAGAGAGGTTTTAGTACAGATTAATTAGGCGAAATGGGCATTTGGGCACCATCCGTGCAATTTGAATTATCTCATGTACCAAACCATATATTTCACTTGTATATTATTTATGGTGTTCAATACATCAAATAAAGCAGTCTTTGTTGATTAGAAGAAGAAAACATATTTTTTTTTAAAAAAAGCCAAAGATAAGCAACATTTGTGACTAAGGGCTAAAGCGATTCATGTTGCTGTGTTCTTTGGCTCATATCTCGGTGATGCTTTGGTGCAGAAGGATTTTTAAAGATATTTAGAATCTGTGTTAAATCCTCTTGCTTTTTGCTATCTGGCTTTTTCTGATAGCACCGAGCTACGGGTTGCTAGCTCCGAAAACGTGCTGAGTGGGCTGACTCCTGACAAAATTATAATTATGATATTTTAATAATTATTTCAGTTGGTGTTTGAGTTGTGTGGAAATGGCTTACTGAGTCTTGTAGCCCAAGTTTTCTTGTTTAATTTGATGTAAAACATCAATATATTTGCTCATGTTTATTGTAATGTTTTACACAGTCTAACTATAATGTGTAAATCGGCCCAATTGGGGGCCATGGTTTTCAAAAGGTTAAAGAGTCATTGTGTTATTTTACAACCCGGACCCTATATTTCCCTTTGTTTTTGTGCCTAAATTACCAGTGACAACAACAATTTCTGAGATGGGTCCAGTCTGGAACGAGAGCGGCATTAACGCCAAGTCAAAGAGGATGTGGTTGTGTATCTCGCTCAGAAGAAAAGGTTACTCTTCAAGGGTAGAAACCTGCAGTTATGTGCTTCACACAAAGCAACGGTTGATTTGTATTGTGAATCTTTCACAGTGGTAACAAAGTTTCTATTTCATCGGTATTGTCTCCTCAGATGGTCCAAGGCTTCCCTCTGTGTCAGCGAGTCCCTCTGCTGAGATAGTGGAGGGCAGTTCTGTGACTCTGAGCTGTTGCAGTGATGCTAACCCAGCAGCTAACTACACCTGGTACAAGGAGGATGAAGACTCACCAACAGCATCAGGACAGATCTTCATCATCAATGACTTCAGAGCTGAACACAGTGGGAGTTATTCCTGTGAAGCCCAGAACAACAGAGGACGTAGTAACTCCACCTTCCATCTGACTGTTTTAGCAGGTAAATAATGTTTATTCACCTCCGCGTTGGCAGAAGACCCTCACACAACCATTTGTCTCCCTCATCAATCGTCTTTTTGGATTTTCCTGTGTAGGAGCTTGGAAGTCAGTCGCCGCGGTAACCATCCCTGTCGTTCTCCTGGCTCTCGTGCTCCTCGCCGTCTTCCTTTGGATCAGGTGAGCGATCCTGCGTCATCACCAGTGCATCTACACTGCTGCCACCTGTCACCTCGCATCCAGCGGTTCATCCGTCCCGTTGCTTTTGCTTGTCCTCCGATCCAGGAGGAAGAAGTCTGACGGCGGAGAGAGAGCCGGCAACAGAGCACAGGTGAGAAAAGAAGAGTTCCAAGTATGTAAGTGAGGTTCAGGCAACACCAGTACGTTAGGTGAAGGAGAAACATCATGGCTGGCCTTAGAATAACTATGTACTGTTAGATAGGCAACAGAACCACAACCGCACAACGGCTTCAGGTTAAAAGTCCTGTTGGTTGGACTCGTCCATCTTTTCCTCCCAATAGTCGTCTCTTTAAATGTGCGTCCATCGTGAACAAGGCTCCTAACGTACTTTTAGGCCAGTAGAGAGAACGCAAGAACCGTTTCAGAACCTGGAGGTTGCCGTCTGACATGGAAGCAGCTTTGGTCACCAACCAAATGAAAATGTCAAGCCCAATCATGGTTGTTGTTTTCTAGTGTTATTTGGTGTCGAGCGATACAAAAACAACAACTAGATAATTCATGTGCCTGAAGAACTGAAGAACTTCCTCCTCAACTCCATCAGGTGTTTTACCGCGAGGTCATTTTGCTAATAGCAAAAACGTAGTTATGCTCACGTTGCGTTTTGTCCCGTTAGCTAAACGTGGACCTGGTGTATGACGTCGCGTCCGCTCCGGCACCGGGACGACCAGCAGAACACCTCCACTACTCCAGCGTCCGCTTCGCCCCGAAGCCGGAAGAGGCCCTGTACTCTAACATCAGGCCAGCTCACGGGCAAACGGAGGACGAGGTCGAATACACCGCTGTCCAAACCGCCGGTGCCGGTAGCGCCGCCCCGCGGTGAGCGCCACATTTTAATCTCTACATGATTTACAAAAAAAATGAAAGAAGGAAAAACGCATCCGGTCACAAATGCGATTTCAATGTTTAACGTCTCCGTCCGCAGAACGAGTCGGGAACGCCAGGAGGATTCTTTTGCTCTCTACAGCACGGTCAACAAATGAACCAACATGGATCTGTCATTTATTGACGGGGGTTTCATTCTTTAAAAAATAATAAGAAAAAAAAAGAAATGTTTTTTTAAAATAAATACTTGTTTGTGTTTGGTCACTCTTTCTGTAATTGTTACACGTGGATGTGGACGTTATTTGTACATAGCACAATGCTTTTCCTCCCCCTTTGTGTAATGTGTATGAACTGAACCTTTAACTGCAACAATAATATATCAGCATGCTACAATACATAATTCATGTTTATTGAGACGCTTCAAATAAATGTTACGTTTGTCAAAAGTCTGTTTATTTTTATTTAAGTTCTTTATTGTCATGTGAACAACAAGAAGCAATGGAAATCCAGCAATCAAAAACATTATGAATTTAAAATATTGGGATGAATTGTATAAAATAAAATATATAAAGAAAAACTATATAATTGTGCAATTGTCAAGTGGTAAAAGTAATAACAGCGTTTGATGTGAGACACTTAACTAGACTCAAACTATTCATGCGATGTAAAGTTAGAGCCTTTTTGGAATTAATTAGGATAAAAAAGCGTCTCCTGCTGCACGTGGGGACGCC
Source organism: Cyclopterus lumpus (assembly GCF_009769545.1). Taxonomy (NCBI): domain Eukaryota; kingdom Metazoa; phylum Chordata; class Actinopteri; order Perciformes; family Cyclopteridae; genus Cyclopterus; species Cyclopterus lumpus. The sequence continues at coordinate 24,613,821 of NC_046966.1, forward strand.
GGATCAGCGCCATGAGCGCGGACCCGCGGGGCGACATGAGTTATTCTAACGAGGCTTCATGAGGGCGAACATGGCAAACCTGCAAAAACAATAACATGCTTTGCACTTATACTCATAAATGTATATTTCATGAGAGACATTGCTGTTTTACAAGGTTACAACTCTTTCAGGTGTTGATGGCCTGTCCTACAAAAGGTTGACTTCAAAGGCCTCACTAGTGGACATTTCAACATTGTAATAACTGCCAATAACAATCCTGGTCCGGCTAAGAAGCAAATCAACTTAGCGAAGAGTTGAGTTCAGGTCATGAAACAGAGAGGGCGACTCCCACTCTGACCACCACAGACCGGAGCGGTTCAGTTCTATTCACTTCAAATACAAACCGGTGAAGCTTTGAATGGAAAAGTCGTTCCCCTGGTGCAACTCTGACTGTTGGACACACACACACACACACACACACACACACACACACACACACCACACACACACACACACACACACACACACACAGTGCATTTAAACAAGCGTACGTCAACGTCTCATTGTGTTAAACAATCTGGTGGAAAGAGAAAGACGGTTCATTTACACGGGTTCGTTTTCTCCTCCAATCAGTTACCGACTTCATGCATGTGGACCGTGTGAAGAGGTGTGAAGAGGTATGAAGAGGTGTGAAGAGGAAGCAGGTCTCTGGACTTCTGTCTTCTGCTCCGACTCATTTCCCTCTTTCATAAGCAGCATTTCAAGTCGCGGAGGGAACACAGAGGAGCAGCAATGGCTTTAAAAGCAGCCGCGGGTGGATTTGTTATCCTCCTTATCTCTGTACCAGGTACTGTGTATCCTGTTTTTTTTAATCATCTTTAAATCATCAGAACAAATATTCACTTCTGTGTCTGTGTTGCACGATGTTGTTGTAGTCGCTGTTTTTTCCAAATTTGATTTTTCTCTGCGTGGTTTTATTGTTCAGATAACTTTTAGTGGTGAGCGGCACATGCATCCTTTTACTTAAACATGTAGGTGCTTTGTGTCGTTGCATAATAAGGACAATGTTGCTTCAATTAACTGTATGTACATCCTTTTTTTTTTTTGAGAGACAACAAGATAACATTAGCCACGAGCTCTAGAAAAATAGGAACCAAATAAATCATTTTGTTACTCGCAGACATCACGGCAAATGGGGAGGAAACAACGGCAACGTGGCACTAGCAACAGGTCCGCAGTACGATTCCCAGGAAATGGCAGAAAAGTGCATAAAAAGAAGTGACCATACAGGGAATCATTTCCACACTTGCATTTTGAATGGTGGTTATCTTTGTCTTATTAAATTGCGGTGAGTAGTTTGAGCGCAGCAGTCATTCCCAAAGTCCGGGTCGGGACCCACAGGTGGGTCGCGGGAGATTTTGTTCGGGTCACCAAATACATTTGCAGATATGCTTTCAGTCTATTATTTAACGTTTCTGTCTGCAGTAAAACCATTTGAGCCAAATCACGAAGGAGGAAGTGTTAAGACCATAAAAAGCTCACAGGGGGCAGGAGGCGGGGCCAAAGAGGCCGCTGTTCGTTCACCCCCGTGGGAAACGAGAAGTCAACGTTGAATTATTTGTCGCGTAGCTTGCGTACATTCGAATTACGGCTTTGCAACCCAATTAAGTGACAATCTTTTCCTCAATCTAATCAAGTAGTTTTTTTTTGCCTAAACTTAACTGAGTTTCCTGTGGAGGCGGAAGTTTATTTTGAAAAGACCGACAAGCACCTGTTTCCTAACAGTAGCTTTTCATAAGATATCATACAAACCGCTGTATGAGTATATGTTGTAATGTGGCAAGTTCTCATGAATCATGTGTGTGTGTGTGTGTCACACCAATGAGAGGTGGCAGATAAAATGAAAAGACTGAAGGAACCTGATCACTCCGCCGAAATGCATCTATTTGATTTCATTTTCAAAAGTCATAAACATGCGATTAATCCCACTTATCTCTCTTCTAAATGACTGGTTTACATAATCAAGATGATATGAGGTGACGTGGAAGTGACAGTATGGCCTCATTCCAGATGAGGCCTATCGGAAATGTGGTCACGATGGTTTTGACATTTAATGAAAAAAAAGAAATTCTTGGAAACCACCAAAGACAGTCGTTCCCCGAATATGAATGCTTCTTCCCGATTACTCCGTTGCAGTGATAACGGGTCAGGACGACTGGGCGGTGACGTACACCCCTACTCAGGTGTGCGCCTTCAAGGGATCGGCGGTGAACGTCTCTTGCACCTTCACGTACCCGTCGGCGGGAAGTACCGAAGTCGAAAAGGGGTTTTGGTTCATGGAAGGGAGGCGTCGGACGCCGGTGGATCTGACCACAGAGACGGGCCACGCGGGTCGCGTGGAGTATGGATGTCGTGACCACGAGTGCACTCTGACAATCTCAGACCTGAGAGCGAGCGACTCGGCCGAGTACAGGTTCACCACGAAGCTACGAGGCTTTACCGGTTCACCTGGAGTCTCTCTGTCCGTCACAGGTAACGACGTCTTCACTGGAATATTTTGGTTCCATTTTTGTTCTTTTTCTGTGTGCATTCATGTATTTAAACGTTTGACATTCCTGCTGTTTTCTTTGGTTGTATCCAGACCTTTGGGTGCAGGTGACTCGAGGATTCTGGGTCTGGACAGTGCTGAGGTGTCACAGCAGTTGTGACGTAGCTGCTGATCCTTCATATGTCTGGTACAAAAATAAACAGGAGATGAGTAAAAAAACATCTACTTATGTTATCTATTTCAACGATAAGAACAGCTATTCCTGTGCTGTTGAAGGACACGAGAACTACTGCTCTTCCCCAGTGTGTGAGTCAAAGAAATATTGATTCCTAAATGCCTTTATTTGTTTTTTCTTGTGCATTTAATTTGGATATATATATATATATATATATATATATATATATATATATATATATAATATATATCTATGTGTGACTCTTACATTACAAAAAGGCGACTTACATATTTTGTTTGTTTAAAGTGTAAGGCATCAACCAATCATGTTGTGCAGGGTTTGTGTACACATCTTTATTAGAATAATTAAACCATTCTGAGGATTTGTAGTCCAGAAATAGATGTCAGACTTTATTACTACGTTCAAGCGCGACTAAGTTGGCATATTCTGGATCCGCTCATTCAGCCAGAGACAATTTTATATTTTTGTGTTAATTCATAAATTCACGTATTCACTTCCACAGTCAAACTCAGCTCCATTTTAAAGTTAAAAACATGGAAATATTTTCTCCACCAGATGCCCCACTGCATTCATGATATTAATTATTTTCCAGGAAGTTTCTTTTTAAATGTAATGAATAGTGTCTGTATACATATTGTCTCCTCAGATGGTCCAAAGCTTCCCTCTGTGTCAGTGAGTCCCTCTGAGATAGTGGAGGGCAGTTCAGTGACTCTGAACTGTAGCAGTGATGCTAACCCAGCAGCTAGCTACACCTGGTACAAGAAGAACCAACCACGTCCTCATGGAGAAGAACCTCAGCTTGTCTTCAGCTCCATCCAGTCCTCTGACTCTGGACAGTATTTATGTGAAGCTGAGAACCATCTGGGGAAGAAGAGATCTGAATTCATCTCTATTGATGTGAAATGTGAGTAAAACGACTCAATTAATAACCCCAAAATGTTTTGAAGCCAGTATGTGCCGGTTTGAAACATCTGGGACCCCCTAGTCCAGTGGTTCCCAAAGTGGGGGTCGCGACCCCTAGGGGGGGCGCGGTGGTACTACAGGGGGGTCGCGGCTTCATCACCAACCCACACACACAGACGCACACATACACCGGTAAAACAATATAAAATAACCGACGTGACATGCACTGTGTTCCAACCACGCCACCAGAGCGGCTCATGTCACAGACCGACTGTGGCAAAACCAGCGAGAGCGAGAGAGCGAGAGAGAGACACACAGCGACACAGAGCGAGAAATAAAAAAAAAAATTGGGGTCGGGCTGCGGGGGGGGGGGGGGGGTCGTCCAATGTTCCTATATCATCAAAGGGGGTCTTGACAGAAAAAGTTTGGGAACCACTGCCCTAGTCGTACATTGCTTTTAGCACAACATTAGACCTGATTCTTTTCATTAAGTTAATTTGTTTTCATAATTTCTCCTCAGATGGTCCAAGGCTTCCCTCTGTGTCAGTGAGTCCCTCTGAGATAGTGGAGGGCAGTTCAGTGACTCTGACCTGTAGCAGTGATGCTAACCCAGCAGCTAGCTACACCTGGTACAAGAAGAACCAAACACGTCCTCATGGAGAAGGAGACATCTATCGTTTCACCTCCATCAGCTCTGAGGACAGAGGGATCTACTACTGCAAGGCTGAGAATAAACATGGAGAGATCAACTCTTCATCTCTATTTTTAAATGTTCAGTGTGAGTACAACACATTAGAACCTAAAACATCCCCCAGCAGCCTATAAGCCTATAGCAGCATATCAAGGGGCTGGACCAGGGCAAACCTGATTCAGCCCTAACTATAAGCACTATTAAAGAGGAAAGTATTAAGTCTATTCTTGAATGAGGTGACTGTGTCTGCCTCCAGGACTGAAAGTGGAAGCTGGTTCCATAAAAGAGGAGCTTGATAACTGAAGGCTCTGGCTCCCATCCTACTTTTTAGGACTCTAGGAACCACGAGTAGCCCCACATTTAGTGAGCGCAGCTCTCTAGTGGGGCAATATGGTACTACAAGCTCCTTAAGATATGAAGGTGCATCACCAATCAAGGCTTTGTAGGTGAGGAGAATCATTTTAAATGTGATTCTTGATTTTACAGGGAGCCAGTGCAGAGCAGCTAATACAGGAGTCATGTGATCTCTTTTCTTAGTTTTAGTACACGAGCTGCAGCATTCTGGATCAACTGGAGGGACTTAAGAGACTTATTAGAGCAGCCTGATAATAAGGAGTTGCAGTAATCTAGTCTGGAAGTAACAAACGCGTGAACCAGCTTTTCTGCATCTTTTTGAGACAAGATGTGCCTGATTTTTGAAATGTTACGTAGATGAAAAAATGCAATCCTTGAGATTTGCTTCACGTGGGAGTTAAAGGACAAGGCTCGGTCAAAGATAACTAGAGATTCTTTACAGTGGTGTTGGATGCCAGGGCAATGCCATCTACAGAAACCACATCACCAGATAATTGATCTCTGAGGTGTTCAGGGCCAGTAAAATAACTTCAGTTTTGTCTGAGTTTAACATCAGGAAGTTGCAGGTCATCCATGTTTTTATGTCTTTAAGACATTCTTGAATTTTAGCGAGCTGGTTGGTCTCCTCTGGTTTGATCGATAGATATAATTGAGTATCGTCTGCATAGCAATGAAAGTTTATGGAGTCTGATAATGTTGCCCAAAGGAAGCATACATTTGTTCACTTTCCCCTTAAACTTAGTAAAAGTGTAAACACAGACCCTCAACATTATTTCATAGACCTTGACATGTGTGTGAAGGATGTGTTGAAAGATAAACACTTGGAGGTCCAGCAGCACATTGTTCACTAACTGGAGAAGAAATGTTGTGTCCACAATGTGAGGAGATTCTTTAGTGACATTGTGTTGGGATGCAAGTGGGAGGCCACAGAACTGTGTTTCATGTCCAGGTCTATTAGTGGTTACTTTACATTCATACGTTCACATCATAACCTCCATCATGTGTTGTTGTTCCTCCTACAGTCCATTTCTAAAAACTGGACACAAAGACAAATACTTGTTCTCTCTTTTCTCCTCAGATGGTCCAAAGCTTCCCTCTGTGTCAGCGAGTCCCTCTGAGATAGTGGAGGGCAGTTCAGTGACTCTGACCTGTAGCAGTGATGCTAACCCAGCAGCTAACTACACCTGGTACAAGAAGAACCAAACACGTCCTCATGGAGAAGGAGACATCTATCGTTTCACCTCCATCAGCTCTGAGGACAGAGGGATCTACTACTGCAAGGCTCAGAATAAACATGGAGAGATCAACTCTTCATCTCTATTTTTAAATGTTCAGTGTGAGTACAACACATCAGCACATCTGGTGACCCAGCAGTGAGGGACATGTGCCATGTAGCCACACCTGGTTCACAAGTTATTTCTTTGGTAGAGAAATGTTATTGAAGAAGTGATGTGAAGTTAATAATAACTGTGATCTTTTGTGTAGGTTGACAGATGATAGCTCTAAAGGTTTTTGTTCTGAAACTATATGCACTTAATCTAAAATGCATGTGACAAAGCCATGTCAGCACTTCATACATACATCAACATCTAATGTGAATAACATGAGTCTCTCTACGTCTCAGATGCTCCAAGGCTTCCCTCTGTGTCAGCGAGTCCCTCTGAGATAGTGGAGGGCAGTTCAGTGACTCTGACCTGTAGCAGTGATGCTAACCCAGCAGCTAACTACACCTGGTACAAGAAGAACCAACCACGTCCTCATGGAGAAGGAGACATCTATCGTTTCACCTCCATCAGCTCTGAGGACAGAGGGATCTACTACTGCAAGGCTGAGAATAAACATGGAGAGATCAACTCTTCATCTCTATTTTTAAATGTTCAGTGTGAGTACAACACATTAGAACCTAAAACATCCCCCAGCAGCCTATAAGCCTATAGCAGCATATCAAGGGGCTGGACCAGGGCAAACCTGATTCAGCCCTAACTATAAGCACTATTAAAGAGGAAAGTCTTAAGTCTATTCTTGAATGAGGTGACTGTGTCTGCCTCCAGGACTGAAAGTGGAAGCTGGTTCCATAAAAGAGGAGCTTGATAACTGAAGGCTCTGGCTCCCATCCTACTTTTTAGGACTCTAGGAACCACAAGTAGCCCCGCATTTAGTGAGCGCAGCTCTCTAGTGGGGCAATATGGTACTACAAGCTCCTTAAGATATGATGGTGCATCACCAATCAAGGCTTTGTAGGTGAGGAGAATCATTTTAAATGTGATTCTTGATTTTACAGGGAGCCAGTGCAGAGCAGCTAATACAGGAGTCATGTGATCTCTTTTCTTAGTTTTTGTGAGTACACGAGCTGCAGCATTCTGGATCAACTGGAGGGATTTAAGAGACTTATTAGAGCAGCCTGATAATAAGGAGTTGCAGTAATCTAGTCTGGAAGTAACAAACGCGTGAACCAGCTTTTCTGCATCTTTTTGAGACAAGATGTGCCTGATTTTTGAAATGTTACGTAGATGAAAAATGCAATTCTTGAGATTTGCTTCACGTGGGAGTTAAAGGACAAGTCCCGGTCAAAGATAACGCCTAGATTCTTTACAGTGGTGTTGGATGCCAGGGAAATGCCATCTACAGAAACCACATCACCAGATAATTGATCTCTGAGGTGTTCAGAGCCAGTAAAATAACTTCAGTTTTGTCTGAGTTTAACATCAGGAAGTTGCAGGTCATCCATGTTTTTATGTCTTTAAGACATTCTTGAATTTTAGCGAGCTGGTTGGTCTCCTCTGGTTTGATCGATAGATATAATTGAGTATCGTCTGCATAGCAATGAAAGTTTATGGAGTGTTTCCTTATAATGTTGCCCAAAGGAAGCATACATTTGTTCACTTTCCCCTTAAACTTAGTAAAAGTGTAAACACAGACCCTCAACATTATTTCATAGACCTTGACATGTGTGTGAAGGATGTGTTGAAAGATAAACACTTGGAGGTCCAGCAGCACATTGTTCACTAACTGGAGAAGAAATGTTGTGTCCACAATGTGAGGAGATTCTTTAGTGACATTGTGTTGGGATGCAAGTGGGAGGCCACAGAACTGTGTTTCATGTCCAGGTCTATTAGTGGTTACTTTACATTCATACGTTCACATCATAACCTCCATCATGTGTTGTTGTTCCTCCTACAGTCCATTTCTAAAAACTGGACACAAAGACAAATACTTGTTCTCTCTTTTCTCCTCAGATGGTCCAAGGCTTCCCTCTGTGTCAGTGAGTCCCTCTGAGATAGTGGAGGGCAGTTCAGTGACTCTGACCTGTAGCAGTGATGCTAACCCAGCAGCTAACTACACCTGGTACAAGAAGAACCAAACAGGTCCTCATGGAGAAGAACCTCAGCTTGTCTTCAGCTCCATCCAGTCCTCTGACTCTGGACAGTATTTATGTAAAGCTGAGAACCATCTGGGGAAGAAGAGATCTAAATTCATCTCTATTGATGTGAAATGTGAGTGAAATATTGGTTATAAACAACAGAGAAGATACACATTCAATATGTCTGTACTTTATTAAAGGAGCAATGCACATGAAGTAGAGTTTAGGCTTAAAATGTTTAAGAAGAAATCTGCCAGCTGTGCTGTGGGATGAGGACAGGGTGTCTCAATACAGATGCTATTGATCAACTTATAATAATCTATATCCATATCCAGATGGTCCAAAGCTTCCCTCTGTGTCAGTGAGTCCCTCTGAGATAGTGGAGGGCAGTTCAGTGACTCTGACCTGTAGCAGTGATGCTAACCCAGCAGCTAACTACACCTGGTACAAGGAGGATGAAGACTCACCAACAGCATCAGGACAGATCTTCATCATCAATGACTTCAGAGCTGAACACAGTGGGAGTTATTCCTGTGAAGCCCAGAACAACAGAGGACGTAGTAACTCCACCTTCCATCTGACTGTAGCAGGTGAGTTCCTCCACACTGCATTTGAAGACATAACACATACACACCGCGTGCATTCGTATGGGTCTACGAGGTATGGGTATTGGAACGGACCCCAATGGTAACGGTTAGGCTCCATCATCTTCTGGAGCCATTACAGAATGTATTTCAACCTACAGGGTCGGTGGTGCCGTGGGCCTTCTGCTGTCTGGCTGTACAGTAGTTGCCTCTACTCGATAAGTTCAACGAATAAAAAAAAATAAAAAAAAGTTTCGAGCCATACTGTATATGGATTGAATTTTTAAAAATGTTTTATTAGTTTATTAATTGAATTGTGAACCCTGACAGCTGCTCCCTGAAAAGAAGGAAAACTTGTAGTTATACCTTTAATTTTTTTGTACCAAGGAATATATATATATATATGGATAAATGTACATCTCTCCATTGCACCTTATTAACTCTGCTTCCTCCCCGGAGTCGTTGTGACTTCACGTCTCATAGGGTCCATTGGACCTGGAGGTGTCTGATGCTGGTGAGCCGGCCTCCCATTGGCCCTGCTGATGCCCCGCCCCCTCCTCTCTACCTCCTTCTGTTTCATGGATTGGAGTTCCATTCATACATTGTCATATTCATGTAATGTGTTTATGTAACTTTGTAAATGCTGTTCATTCTGGTCACATGACATCTATTCATCTGTCCATCCGGGGAGAGGGATCCTCCTCTGTTGCTCTCCTGAAGGTTTCTTCCCTTTTTTCCCTGTGAAAGGTTATTTTTGGGGAGTTTTTCCTGATCCGATGTGAGGTCAAAGGTCAGGGATGTCATATGTGTACAGATTGTAAAGCCCTCTGAGGCAAATTTGTAATTTGTGATATTGGGCTATACAAAATAAACTGAATTGAATATATATGCATATCTATCTATCCATTCAGATTGTCATAGGACAGACCCTGGACACACTGAAGGGGTTAAACCTCCCAGCTCGCATTGGGGGAACGGAGGAAGTAGCTCTTCGGACGGCCGTTGTTCTTGATTTTACAAACACATTCTCAGAACTTAATTAATGTCTTTTCTTTTATCTGATCACTGTTTTATTTAGGAGCATGGAGATTAATAACGGTCGCCACAGTTCCTGTGTTTTTTCTCGCCATCGTACTCGTCTCTGGCTTCCTCTGGATCATGTAAGCAGTTCTGTTTCATAATCGTTTTCGTGAAGTCATTCAAAATGCATTCGTTGTAGTTTAACTTTTAAATTGAATTCCCCCGACTAGAAAGAAGAGGTCCTCCAAGCAACCACCTGAGAGCCCGGACACCGGGGAACAGGTGAGGAAGAGGAGGTTCTGGAGAACAGGGGTGATGTGATCACAGGAGTGGGCGAGCAGCAGAGTTCTGGATGTACTGGAGTTCATTTAAAATTTTGGAAGATGTGCCATAAAGAATACTATTGCAATAGTCAATTCTGGAGGTGATGAAGGCGTGGATCAAAAGTTTCAGCAGCAGATGAGGAAAGTGATGGGCGGAGAGATGGGCTGAGATGTTTTTTAGGTGGAAGAAGGAGGTTCTGGTGATTTGTTTGACGTGATGTTCAAATGAGAGGTTGCTGTCAAACGTGCCTCTGAGGTTGTGGATGTGAGGGGAGGGGGACAGAGAGGAGTGGTCGATGGTGAGGCAGAAGTTGTGAGATTTGGGGCCGATGATGATCATGTCAGATTAATCACAGTTGAGTTTAAGAAAATTGGTTTGCATCCATGACTCAATGTCAGTGAGGCAGTTGGTCAGAGTGGAGTGAGTAGCAGTGGTAATGGCCTTTATGGAGATGTAGAGGGTTAGGGGGATAGGGTTGGGGGTTACGGTCAGAGTGGAGTGAGTCGTAGTGTTAATGGCCTTTATGGAGATGTAGAGGGTTAGGGGGATAGGGTTGGGGGTTACGGTCAGAGTGGAGTGAGTCGTAGTGTTAATGGCCTTTATGGACATGTAGAGGGTTAGGGGGATAGGGTTGGGGGTTACGGTCAGAGTGGAGTGAGTCGTAGTGTTAATGGCCTTTATGGACATGTAGAGGGTTAGGGGGATAGGGTTGGGGGTTACGGTCAGAGTGGAGTGAGTCGTAGTGTTAATGGCCTTTATGGACATGTAGAGGGTTAGGGGGATAGGGTTGGGGGTTACGGTCAGAGTGGAGTGAGTCGTAGTGTTAATGGCCTTTATAGAGATGTAGAGGGTTAGGGGATAGGGTTGGGGGTTACGGTCAGAGTGGAGTGAGTCGTAGTGTTAATGGCCTTTATGGACATGTAGAGGGTTAGGGGGATAGGGTTGGGGGTTACGGTCAGAGTGGAGTGAGTCGTAGTGTTAATGGCCTTTATAGAGATGTAGAGGGTTAGGGGGATAGGGTGGGGGGGTACGGTCAGAGTGGAGTGAGTCGTAGTGTTAATGGCCTTTATGGAGATGTAGAGGGTTAGGGGGATAGGGTTGGGGGTTACGGTCAGAGTGGAGTGAGTCGTAGTGTTAATGGCCTTTATAGAGATGTAGAGGGTTAGGGGGATAGGGTTGGGGTTACGGTCAGAGTGGAGTGAGTCGTAGTGTTAATGGCCTTTGTGGAGATGTAGAGCTGGACATCATCGGCGTAGCAGTGGAAGAGGAGACCGTGATGACGTATGATGTTTCCAAGAGGGATCAGGTAAAGGATGAATAGAAGAGGACCAAGCACCGAACCCTGGGGGACGCCCTGAGGCAGAGGAGCAGTGGAGGAGGTACAGTTGTGGATGCTGATGAATCGTTGTCTGTTTGTTAGATATGATTTATTTAAACCAGGGAGAGAGAGCAGTTCGGTGATGTTGAGGGACAATTCGAGGCTGGAGAGAAGGATGTTGTGGTTGATGCTGCAGTGAGATCCAGGAGAAGGAGAATGTTGAGGTGGCCAGAGTCTAGAGCTGAGAGAGGAGGAGGTCATTGGTGACTTTGAGAAGGGCTGTTTCAGTGCTGTGCTGCGAGCGTTAAACCAGATTGAAATGGCTTGAATAGATCGTTGGAGATGAGGTGGGTTTTGAGTTGTGCAGCGACGACGCGTTCCAGTATTTTTGACAGGAAGGAAGGGAAGATTAGACATGGGCCGGAAATTGCTCATGGGTTTCTTGAGGATGGGGTTGACAGCAGGCAGTTTAAGTGTGTGTCGGGGACGAGTAGGAGTAAGTATTGCTACGATGAGTGGTGCGATGGCTGGGAGACTACGATCTCCGTCCACATAAGCGTTTCAGGGCCGGTTTAGAAGTAATCCTCATCATCGACGCACGCCCGAAAACGCATATCACGTGACCAAAATTGTGTTTTCGACCATCGATAAAGGTGGTTTCCCTGCCCAGATTTGAACATATTTTTTGCGCGAATGGAGCTCTGTCCCTGACTCTACAATTCTACTCTGATAATACAAGATCATTTTTGACACTTAAGATCTTTCTCTATATCCCCCCCCCCCCCCCCCCCCCCCCCCCCCCCCCCCCCCCCCCCCCCCCCCCCCCCCCCCCCCCCCCCCCCCCCCTCCCACACACACACACACACACACACACACACAAATGGACAGGTTTTTATTTTTTCCAAGTTAACTAATCACGTTGTAGCGGTCCTAAAAGCTGGTTAAAGATTTTGTTAGATTTAGGAGCGGCGCGACGAGGACCTCTGGTGGTCACGGACGTGGACGCAATCTGCAACCTGCACGTTTTGTCCCACTGCGACGACATCTACCGCTGCACCGTCCTCACTGATGCTCGCTCCGATGAATGCAACGCAGAGCAGGACAAGTTAACGAAGCGACACAATTTAATCTGATTCGTGCAACAGATGCAACCAGCAGGGCCGGAGGACGGACTTCACTACGCCAGTGTCCTCTTTTCCAAAAAGCAGAGGGATCCCGTCTACTCCAACATCGGTTCGGCTCCGCCCGGACGACCCGAACGGGAAACGAAGGAAGAGGAACAGGAAGAGACTGTCGTCTACGCCGCCGTGACATTTAACGCCGCGGCCTCAAGGTGAGCGGCTCCTCTCGCGAGAACTTTGAGCTCAATTAACAATTGGAAACGATTATGTTTTAGACTTAGAATCCCCTCATTTCATTTATTCCCCCTCCTTCAGAACCAGAGGTCAGGAAGCTGCGGAGGATCCGGCTGGGTTGTACAGTACAGTCAACGAAAAGAGGAATCTCTAGTCTACTTTTTAATCTTCGATGAAAGGAAACCACATCATGTTTTATTTAAAACTATTCCTCAGGACAGGCTTGTCCAAAAATAGAACTTCTTACTACTTAAAGAGAAAGAAGGAGAATTTTGAGGAACTTTCCTGATGTTCGTGGATTGGTAAAGATACATTGTAGCAACATTTTCAACATCAACAAAATAAAATTTGCAAAAAAGCCCTTTTCATTCTAATTTTAAAAGCAGATTTGTGTACTCTTTTCAAACGTATTTTGGTATTCGTTGTTTACAGTGCTCTGGTGGTTTTATGAAGCCCGCTATACTTCCCAATTGCATTCTGATGTTGTTAAATAGTGTATTTATAGACCAGACATTAATCTACTGTGGGTTTTTTTTTGTAACCACAAACTCAACAAGCGTGAGGTGACAAAACACAAGAAGTGGCATCACTTGGCTACACTTCCTGTTTGAGGGGAGGTGTGGATACAGCAGTCATCATTTCACCATGGAAACTAAAGGACGTGACATATGACGGTGATCTCCAGTCTAAAGTTGGTTTACCGGTCCAGTGTAACATCAGTGGTGGTTAGGAATGTACCGATACCTCTTTTTAGAGGTACAAGTATTTACATTTGTGTACTTGTCCATACGAGCACCAGTATGAGTACTTCATATTACCGTGACAGTTCTTACGATGGCTTTGAACTTTCATTGAACAAAACACAGGAGCAGCTTGTCACTTAAAGTTGAATAAAGAATATCTAGTCCACCTTAAAACTCATCCCACCACAAGTGTGCCTGAGCTGATCAAATATCATAATTTAGCCTCAGGTGTTGTCAAAGGGACCCAAAGACCTCACAGGTGATACCGACTGCAGCTTGTGTGTGATTGGCAAGTTAAAATGTATTTTTTTATTAAAGCCTGCTTTCAACAATTCTTGTTTCTTTTTGTTGACAGTTGAAGACATATGCAAAGGGAATTTTGCATATGTCTTTGTATCAGACAGCCATAAAAAGAATATTTTCTCCATGTTTGTAATACTAACATGTTGTATAAATCAACCTGTGAATCATATGTGAACAAACCCCTCTGTAGAAAGCTTCATAGTTTTTATTAATAAATAAAGTATATATGAGGCTCTGAATGCTGTGTGAACAAACCCCTCTGCATAAAGCTTCATAATATATTCATGAATGAACGTGTAAAGTTTGGTGGATGTGAGAGCTGCTGAAGGAGATTTATGGATCAGAGTCTGAGAACAAACTCATTGAGAGAAAACGTCCTTTAAAAGAGATTAAAGTTACATTTCACATGTTGAAGACTCTACAGGTGAAGAGAGTTAAAACATGAATCATAGATATCACATGAAACTTCACCATTTCATCACTGACATTAAGAGGAGTTATTGTATTACAAGTTTTATGAAATGTTATGTTTACATATGCAAATATAATAATATAATAATAATTTTTGGTAAATTTAGGAGAAATCTCCAGACGCAAACAGACAAAGTAGTAAAATAAACACCTGAATGTGTATTTTGGTGTTTTTCTTTCCACAAAGAAGACATATGACCAAATCTCTAAATTAACCAGTGCATTAAAAGCAATATTTTTGTCTGTAAAAATGTCTCTTTAATCACCGTTTTGTTGTTCTGGTTTTCGATACGCTGTATCTATCCCCAGTACTTGTTTTTGTAAAGTTTGCAACACAACAAACCGGTTGGCTCTTCTATCTGATTTGGGTATTGACTGACATCACGCTGTGTTGCTATAATAAGAACGAAGGAAGGTAGGCTGGTTATCTGGCCTCTGTCCACTGACCAGGTATCCATCAAGACCTCATGGTTCTCTCTTCTTCTCTCATTTATTAACGTTTGGCTTTCTTCTCGCGAGCAATACTCCTCGTTTGGCGAGGTGGAGACGTGAGGAGCG